>NC_064575.1:38143228-38213019 GCF_937001465.1 Orcinus orca | reverse complement strand
TGACAGTGATTTCCTATTGCTGACATAATTTTAATTCTTTAGGACTAGCAGCTGATTTCTTTGTGACAACATAGTACACCATTAGTATTAAGCATCAGAGACTACCTCTCCATGGCTTCCACTTGGGGACATCTGCTCATCTGTGATGGCAAAGGCACAGGTGAGGGTTTTTAATGCCTTTAACATGTAACTGACAAGATAACAAAGCAGAGCTCACTACATCTGATTCTTGACATTCACACCAGAGGGTGTTTGGGGATGCTAGGTGCCGAGGACCAGCCCCAGCTGAACAGGTTTCACCGAAAGGGGAGACGGAGTCGGCGTGGACAGAACACAAGACACCTCAGAGGATGCAAGGATCTGCCAAATTTATTCTTCTGATTACCAAGTGTTTATACTATAAAAAATCTCATTTTCAAATTCAACATCCTCATTCCCACGCCAAAATCTCCCCCACATAAGCCATAAAACAAAAGTGATTTACATCAGCAAATTAATCAAAACAAATTAGGTATTTTTCCCATCGCCCAGAGTCCCTTTCATCTTCTGTGGTCAAAGTCCGTTTCATCCTCTGTGGTTAGGTACATGTTGATCACATCTACGTCAGAAACTTCAGGAACTTGTCTGCAGTTTCTTTATTCTTCTCAGAAGATTAAGGTGTTCTTGTACCTGCACATTCTGCTTGACTAAATCATAAACTTAAACACATTATTCTATTAATAATTAAAAACAATCATACAACATTTCATCTACAAATTTCCTAACCCCACCATAATAATCAAAACAATACACATTATTTTTTTATACTTCTAAAAAACCATGGGAGCGGGCATTGTACCATAAATTCATTGATTAAACTCACTGCTGCATAAAAACTCGCCACCATACCCAGGTATTTCCCAACATGTTTATAACTTCACTGGGAGGCCATAACTCTTGTAATTTTTCTTTTAGAATAAAAAGCTGCTGCAGAAATGTTCCCACCATTGTATTTCCCCAAGTCCAGTGCCCTGGCCTGGGAATAAAACTTTCAAATATAATCATTAAAAAAGCCAAAGTAGCTATAATCCTTCTCTTGATTTTTACCCTAAATTAAAATCTTACTTAAACTCTTACATTAAAACTACACATTTTTTCCAACCCCAATAGCAATCCTACAAAATCACTTTAGGCAAAGGCAGGGGAAGACAAGGGGAACCACACAGAGCAAAGCCTTGCTACCACACAGAGGAAAGCTGTGGTCCACGGAGGAAATGGGAAACAAAGCCCTGCTGCGGCGGGAGGGCAGTTGCCATTGGCCAGGTCTCTTGTCTGCTACCTGGGTTCCCATCTGAGCTGGGCGTGGGAAGCGAAGCAGCCATGGGGACAGGGTTCAGGCTCCTGCAAAGTTGGGGGGTGAGGGTCTATGCCCCACCTCTGTTGGCCCCCAAGTTCTCTCCTGATGGCCCCTCTGCGACTGTGCCTGTCTTAGGTTGTTCCTTCCCTGAGGAATCTTACCCGTCTCTGGCTAACCAGCCATCCTCCGGGGCCAAGCAGGGAGATGTGAGGTGTGCGAGGTGCAGTGCCCCCAGAGAAGGTCAGTTCTCTGTCACCTTGGTAGCCTATGCCCCCGTGGCCTCCACGCCCAGCACCTGCCTTGGGATTCCCTCGCCAACTGGCGGGGCCCCGGCTCTGGTCACATGTCTTCGGGAACCCAGGTTTCTCCTCCAGGGAGGGCCCAGCTTACAGCACTGGGCAAGAGAGACCAATTGCACGGCACCAGCCACCAGGAGGCCTCAACCTCAGTGTGGGCAGGAAAGCCCAGGCACCAGCCCTGGGCAAGGAGATTGTGAGAAGAGAGCGCCTGCAAACGAGAGCTTTGCTTTTCCATATTTATACCTGACAGCATCAGCTTTGCAGAGGAGAACTTTGCCTCTCCATATTTGTACCCGATAGCATCAACTTTGCTTGACACTACGGGTCTCGTCTGTGCTGTAACTCAAAGGCACTTCCTATGTGGCTCCCGACATCTCCCCCTTTTTTATTTTTTAAAAAGGCAGTATGTAATTCCACTTTGGTTCTGTATACACTTTGAAGGGCAGTTTGAATTAATCGGATAATGACTGGAAAAGAAATAAGAAGCAAAATTATAACCACTCCGGCAGCCCCATAATTTATTAAAATATGCATAAAGGAATTATTTTTAAAATAACTTTGTAAATTTTGTAAAAATTCTGCAGCAGCTTTAGAGGGATTCATATCATATTGAGAGGCCGCAATATCATGAATTTGCTTATGTAACTGTTCCAAATCAATTCCCACATCACTAGAATTCCATACATTTAAAATATGCATTTGAATTTGTTCCCAAGAATATTCAGAATAATTTACTTTTAAAGGAGTAACACATATCCAAGAATATTTTTTATGGCATGTTAAGGATAAGCGAATTTTTAAAGCAGCAAGTTCTTGACCAATATGTAAAACTGCTTCTTCAAGGGCATCAACTTTAGTTTCTAACTTTCTATCTATTGCTTCTTGAGTTGCCAAAGCCAAGGATATATTTTTTGATAAATCATTAGCATATTGTGCTGTTTGCACTTCCTTCACTAAAGCATATGTTGCGACAGTAAAAGAGCTTAATATTCCTATTAAGGCGGAAATTCCCAAAATCAAAGTAGCTACAAATCTTTTTGGCCGTATGAGCTCTCCAACCTGTCTTATAATTTCCGCCCCTATATCTGTATACCAAGATTCATTAAGCGCTACTGGCAGCACAATATAAGCTGGTCTTTTTAACACCATTATAGTTGAAACATTCATTTCAGGAATAATGCAAGTGGTTAATATACATTGCTGACAAGTAATATAAAACCTCATATTATACTGCACAATCTGCAACTTTTCACTATCATTAGAAAGCAATAAGGAATATGGAGATAACACACAGGTTTGAACATAATACTCTTCCACATGGGTAGTAGCTCTAATTAGCGTTATTTTACGAGTGGTTAAGGGCAATCTCCATAACTGAGATTGATAATAGGTTTTATTTTCATAAACAAAAGTATAAATAGGAGCCACCCATCCATGACTATTCCATCTATTTATCTTTAATGGACGGGGAATATAGGTATCATTCCATGGGTATAGCAAGCCTAACTTTAAATATGTTCTATAATCTCCTTCAGGAAAATTACTACTCCAATCTGAAATATAATATTCAGTTCCAGGAATAAATATTTTATTTTCTTTATTATACATACAATATATCCATGAAGGATATCCAGTTTTAATATTTATCCAAATCCATTCATTTGTAGCTTCCCCTACAGCCTCATCACAATCATCATATTTAAAAGGATGAACAACTTTAGGCAAAGATTTATTAACAAAAACTTGATTTTGTCCTACAACTTTCCCTAATAATGACCATAAATATCTTGTGGTTTTATCTCTTCCTACTGGCTCTTTAGGGGGCCTTTTAGGGGAATCTGTCAAAAATCCTGCATCAACTACTGACAAACACCCATTTTTTATTTGACTATTTCCTATTAACCCTGAATCAAGAAAAAAGCATATTGGAGGAAAATCAGTCTGACCTGTAAATGAATAATTAAAATTAACTACAAATTGTTTATAGCCCTGTACTCCTCGACTACCATCGGTTAATTCAGGAAATGAGGAAGTTACTGGAATATTAGAATCTTTCCAAGTACATGTATGTAAAATAGGAGGATCTGGAAAATAAGCCCAGTACGTACCGTTGGCACTTACCTGAACCGAAAGCAAGCTAAGCATAGCCACAAAAAAATTAGCAGTCGTCAAAGGCACTCCTTGAGCATTCATAGCATTTTCAGCATTCAGACAAAGCTTTTTAATTGCTCCCCATGTAATTGGAGCCGCTTCAACGGTGGAGGCAGTATACTTTCTTTTTCGTGAACGAAACTTCTTCTCCAAAATTTTTGGAGAAGTTTGTACCTCCTTATCGCAAGATGATTCAAGCGACAGCTGTGTCATCGGAGGACCCACTTTCTGTGACTGCGGTTCCGCCATCTCGGCAGTAGATTTTCTTTTCTGAAAGACGCTTTAATAAATTCCCCACCTCAGGGTGTCTAATTAATCGATCAGGAATCCAAATTGGTGAATCAAAATTCTGGGGAAAAATACAAGCATATCCTCTACCACTAGTTAATAATGTATCTGGCCCATTCCATTTTCCTGTTAAAACATCCTTCCATAATACCCTTGGTTTCACATTTTCTTCATTTATCTCCCAATGTCTCATCATAGGAGTTTTCTCTTTATCATTCATATTTAAATAATTTAATACAAACATGGAATGATTAAGTAAATGATGAGGAGAAAAATATTTTAAATCTCCATTTTGCAATTTATAAATCATATTTTTTAATACCTGATTGGTTCTTTCAATTATAGCTTGTCCTTGTGGATTATAAGGAATTCCTGTACTATGGGCTATGCCAAACTGTTGGCATAATTGCTGAAAAGACTTAGAAACATAAGCAGGGCCATTATCAGTTTTTAACTTTCGGGGAATTCCCAAATAACTAAAACAAAACATCAAGTGTTGGCACACATCCTTAAAGGCCTCTCCAGTCCTAGCTGAGGCTACAATTACATGTGAGAAGGTGTCCACACAAACATGTACATAGGACAGCTTTCCAAAACTAGGCACATGAGTCACATCCATTTGCCACAGATCATTAGCTCGCAAACCTCGAGGATTTACTCCTTGCTGAGGTACATTAGTTTGTGTAGGGCACACAGAGCAATTTTTTACTATTTCTCTTGCCGCTTCTCTGGATAGGCTAAACTGATATCTTAAAGCATTAGCATTTTGATGATGTAGTTGATGAGATTTTATTGCTTCTTGTACTTTATTTTCATCTACTATAAAAATTTTAGTCAGGGCATCAGCAGAGGCATTGCCTTCTGCTAAAGGCCCTGGCAATCCAGAGTGAGCTCTAATGTGGCCTACATAATAAGGCTGTGTTCTTTCCCATATACTTTTTTGTAATCTCTTAAGCAATTTAATTATTGTACTCTTATTTTCAGGAAAGGCTGCTGTTTCTATTGCTGGAAATAATTTAACTATATATAAGGAATCAGTATATAAATTAATTTTTTTATCTCTGGTTAATTTCATCACTTCTATAACTGCCATAATTTCTGATTGCTGTGCTGAGCAATTTTCTGTATTTAATACCTTCTTTTCATTATTAATAATATAGGCTGCCCTCCCTAAGGAGGATCCATCAGTAAATACTAATATGGCCTCTTCCAAAGGTTTCATCTTATAATATGTAGGAAAAACCACCATATGTTCCTTAAAAAACTGTAGCAATACACTTTTAGGCAAATGAAATAAAATTTGACCTCTAAATGAGGCCAGGGCTATTCCTAATGAATCTTCTAACAACAGCAAGGCCTCTAATTGATCTTTATTGTAAGGTATAATTATATTATCCATATCTTTTCCAAATAACTCTCTACTTCTCTTTCTACCTTTAATAATTAACAAACTAACCATAAAAGGGTATGAGGCAACAATCTTTTTTGGACTAGCAGCCAAATGTATCCATTCTAATGGTCCATTTTGCCATAATAATCCTGTAGGAATAACTGGAGTCCTTAAAATAATTAAATCCCAAGGTTTGGTATAATCTAATCTTTTAATAAAAACATTTTTTAAAGCTTTTTCTATTTTTTCTATGGCTAGTTTTCCTTCTGCAGTTAACTCTCTAGGGGATAAGGGGTTAGAATCTCCTTGTAATATCAAAAACAAAGGTTTTAATTCCACAGTAGTAATTTTTAACAAAGGCCTTATCCAATTTATATCTCCTAAAAACTTTTGAAAATCATTTAAAGTAACCAAATGATCAGTTCTTAACTGAAAAGGTATATGCTGAATGGAAAATTCCTGTATTAATCTGCCCAAATAATTATAAGGAGGTTCAGTTTGAATTTTCTCTGGAGCAACTTTTAATCCATACTCCTGTAAAGCTTCCATCATATCCTGTAATGCCTGATGTAAGTAGGCCTTATCTTTATGGGCCAATAATATATCATCCATATAATGTATTAAATAAATTTCTTTATATTTCTGTCTTATATTACATATGGCCTGGTCTACATATTTCTGACATAAGGTAGGGCTATTTTTCATACCCTGCGGTAAAACTTTCCATTGATACCTCTGATATGGTCTAATAAAATTAAAAGAGGGCACACTAAATGCAAATCTTTTTCTGTCCTCCTTATGTAAGGGGATCGTGAAAAAGCAATCTTGCAAATCTATAACTATAATAGCATAATTTTCAGGGATGGCTACTGGAGAGGGAAGTCCAGGCTGTAAAGCCCCCATTGTTTCCATGGTTTTATTTATTGCTCTAAGATCTTGTAATAGTCTCCATTTTCCTGATTTTTTCTTTATAACAAATATAGGAGTATTCCAAGGGCTGTTAGAGGGTTCAATATGTCCTGCCAATAATTGCTGTTCCACTAATTCTTCTGCAGCTGTTAATTTCTCAGAAGTTAGGGGCCATTGTTCCACCCACACAGGTTCCTCTGAAAGCCACACTATAGGGTCAGCTGCTTTTAAAACAATGGCCCCCGTTATAAATTTGGATAGCCCACTCCATGTTTATCATTTTTGGGCTCAGCAATCACAGGATATAATCTTCCCTCGTGATTTTTTCCTAGACCTTTATCTGGGTCATATCCCATTTTTAACATTTGTGAGGAGACCCACTCATCTGGACTATACAAGAGCATTCCCATCTGCATAAGTATGTCTCTTCCCCAAATGGACATTGGCAGGCCAGGTATTACATAAGGACAAAAGGAGCCTGCTTGTTTATTGGTAGTATTCTCCCAAGTTAAAATCTGGGAACTCTTAGCTACTGCTGGAGCAGTTCCTAAACCTACTAACATATTGTCAGCATGCCGGGTAGGCCAGCTGCTAGGCCAATCTTTTCCCGCTATGCAGGAAGAATCTGCACCAGTATCTAACAATCCCTGAATAATCTTTCCATTAATTTTTAAAGTTTTTAAAGGCCTATTTCTAGTAATTTCTTGAATCCAAAATACCATATCGCTGGAGCCAAATCCTTTCTCATTTCTTGCTTCCTGAACAACATTCTTTCCTGTTTTATAATATGGTAACAATAACAACTGTGCTATTCTTTGTCCTACATAAATTTGTTGTGTTTTATTAGAGGGAGCCACCATTATGTGAATTTCTCCTGTATAATCAGAATCAATAACTCCAGGCAAAACTGTTAGGCCAGATAAAGAAGTTGAACTCCGACCAATAATTAAACCCATTATTCCTGGGGGCAATGGACCTTTAATCCCAGTTGGTATTTTTACAACTGGAGAGTCAGGAGTTAATATTGTTGCGGAGGTGGCACAGAGGTCCAATCCTGCGCTGCCTGGGGTGGCCCTGAACAATTCATCGATTCCCCTGAGGGAAGAAAGGGATTGAGCGTCTGGTGAATTGCCCCTATTGTTTGTTGGGCCCGGGGTCGGGCCCGAAGTAAGTTTCCCGAATTAGTTCCAGCAGATGCATCTGGAAAAACAGGTGCAGGAAATATTGGCATCTGCGCGCCAGCCTGAGGTATTGCAGAAACCTCATTAGGGGGAAGAATGTGTCCGTCCTTGTGATATTTACTTCTACACAATTTAGTCCAATGATTTCCTTTCCCACATCTTTGGCAAGGAGTCTTTGGAACCCCAACATTACCAGGAGATATCATTCTAACAGGACTTACTGGAGGTATATTTTTATTAGGACATTCCCTACTAAAATGATTTGCGCCTCCACAAGCAAAACAATTATTTCCTTTTGGTCCCTTAGGGTTTTTTGTTTTTTGAACCATATTCATCATACATTGAGGAAGTGTTTCTCCCTTTAGGGCAGCTGCCAAAGCAATCCCTTGCATATAGGAGGGACCAACGTCAGAACATTGTTTAATGAAATCTGAAATACTTCCAGTTTTTCTAATAGGGCGAATCAGGTTCTGGCAAACAGGATTGGCATTTTCAAAGGCTAGTTGTTTTGCCAACATGTTAGCTGCATCCTCATCGGTTATCACTCTTTTTATCTCGGTTAGCAAGCGAGAAACAAAATCCTCATATGGCTCCTCAGGCTTTTGTCTTAAATCTGTCAAAGTGGAGGCTTTTCCTGGAGTCAAAGGCAAAGACTTCCAGGCATTCACTGCACACGTAGTTACTTGCCATAAGGCCTCCTTTCCCATATGCATCTGCTGTTGGGTTGTATCATATTCTCCCTGGCCCAACAACATATCTTTAGTAATATCAAATTTATCCCATTTCTTATTTAAAGCATGTTGCTTAGCCACCCATTTTTCATATTCTGTTTTCCAAAGCAAATATTGTCCTCCAGATAAACAGGCCTTTGCAACCTGAATCCAGTCATATGGAGTCATCCATCTATTTGCCAAGGCATCTATAAGAGTCATAGTATAAGGCGCCAACGGTCCATAATCTACACAGGCCTTTTTAAGTTCTTTTAAAAGTTTTAGAGGCAAAGGATCCCAATATACATCATCATCATCAAAACCATCCTCATAAATGACTGGAAAGCAGGCGGCAAAAGCATAATCATCATCGTCACCTTTTATTCTCCTATGCTTTTTATATTTGCCTTGGCTTTTATTAAAAGGTGGCGAAGGTGGTGGGCCCCTAGCCTTTAAAGGCGGTGGAGGTGGTAGGCCCTTAACATTTAAAGTTGAATGTCCTAATCTCTTTAAAGGGAGAAATGAAGAACTTAAAGGTGCCGGTGGGGCGGTCGGTAAACGACCCAAAGGGCGCTTATCCTGTAAATTAAGCCTATTTTTCTTAATTTCTTGCTTTGAAAAAGCACCATAGGGTTCATATTTCCTTCTTTCATAATCATATGCAGCAGCATCTAAATCATCCTGATCTGCAGGAGGCAATTCATCATCAAAAGGAGGATTCTTTAACAAATTAGACTTATTATCAATAGGTGAGTCAATTTCCTCCTCTGAATCATCATCCTTGAGGTTACAATCTTTTAAAGCTGCAGCCATAACCTCAGTTTCTTTTGATGTTTTTGGAGAAAGTAACGGAGTACATTCATCCATTACTTCTACAGGGTTTTTATATGGATTCTTTTGACCTTCAGGCAAAGGAGCAATGCTCTCTCTAATAAGGTTCCATAAAGTAAAAGTATCTACTGGAACCTTCTCAGGTCCAAAATGACTGTAATATACTTGCAAAGTTTGTCCCACCTTTTGCCAGGTTTCTATATTAACTGTTCCCTGTTCTGGAAACCATGGGCATTGTTCCTGTACAAACTGAAAAAACTGAGTTAGTTGCTTACTAGTTACCTTAATTCCTCTTCCATTTATCATATGTTTAACTATATCAATAAATAAGAGCCTCTCTTTGGACTCAGCGTGTCCCATCTTGACACCGCCTTACTCACCTTCCTAACCAGTATTCCTAACTGGGGGTCTGCAGCACCCTACGGTGAGACTCCTATCCGTCTGAAAAAAATAATACTTACCCCTTCAGGTCCCTGTTCGGGCGCCACTTGCCGAGGACCAGCCCCAGCTGAACAGGTTTCACCGAAAGGGGAGACGGAGTCGGCGTGGACAGAACACAAGACACCTCAGAGGATGCAAGGATCTGCCAAATTTATTCTTCTGATTACCAAGTGTTTATACTATAAAAAATCTCATTTTCAAATTCAACATCCTCATTCCCACGCCAAAATCTCCCCCACATAAGCCATAAAACAAAAGTGATTTACATCAGCAAATTAATCAAAACAAATTAGGTATTTTTCCCATCGCCCAGAGTCCCTTTCATCTTCTGTGGTCAAAGTCCGTTTCATCCTCTGTGGTTAGGTACATGTTGATCACATCTACGTCAGAAACTTCAGGAACTTGTCTGCAGTTTCTTTATTCTTCTCAGAAGATTAAGGTGTTCTTGTACCTGCACATTCTGCTTGACTAAATCATAAACTTAAACACATTATTCTATTAATAATTAAAAACAATCATACAACATTTCATCTACAAATTTCCTAACCCCACCATAATAATCAAAACAATACACATTATTTTTTTATACTTCTAAAAAACCATGGGAGCGGGCATTGTACCATAAATTCATTGATTAAACTCACTGCTGCATAAAAACTCGCCACCATACCCAGGTATTTCCCAACATGTTTATAACTTCACTGGGAGGCCATAACTCTTGTAATTTTTCTTTTAGAATAAAAAGCTGCTGCAGAAATGTTCCCACCATTGTATTTCCCCAAGTCCAGTGCCCTGGCCTGGGAATAAAACTTTCAAATATAATCATTAAAAAAGCCAAAGTAGCTATAATCCTTCTCTTGATTTTTACCCTAAATTAAAATCTTACTTAAACTCTTACATTAAAACTACACATTTTTTCCAACCCCAATAGCAATCCTACAAAATCACTTTAGGCAAAGGCAGGGGAAGACAAGGGGAACCACACAGAGCAAAGCCTTGCTACCACACAGAGGAAAGCTGTGGTCCACGGAGGAAATGGGAAACAAAGCCCTGCTGCGGCGGGAGGGCAGTTGCCATTGGCCAGGTCTCTTGTCTGCTACCTGGGTTCCCATCTGAGCTGGGCGTGGGAAGCGAAGCAGCCATGGGGACAGGGTTCAGGCTCCTGCAAAGTTGGGGGGTGAGGGTCTATGCCCCACCTCTGTTGGCCCCCAAGTTCTCTCCTGATGGCCCCTCTGCGACTGTGCCTGTCTTAGGTTGTTCCTTCCCTGAGGAATCTTACCCGTCTCTGGCTAACCAGCCATCCTCCGGGGCCAAGCAGGGAGATGTGAGGTGTGCGAGGTGCAGTGCCCCCAGAGAAGGTCAGTTCTCTGTCACCTTGGTAGCCTATGCCCCCGTGGCCTCCACGCCCAGCACCTGCCTTGGGATTCCCTCGCCAACTGGCGGGGCCCCGGCTCTGGTCACATGTCTTCGGGAACCCAGGTTTCTCCTCCAGGGAGGGCCCAGCTTACAGCACTGGGCAAGAGAGACCAATTGCACGGCACCAGCCACCAGGAGGCCTCAACCTCAGTGTGGGCAGGAAAGCCCAGGCACCAGCCCTGGGCAAGGAGATTGTGAGAAGAGAGCGCCTGCAAACGAGAGCTTTGCTTTTCCATATTTATACCTGACAGCATCAGCTTTGCAGAGGAGAACTTTGCCTCTCCATATTTGTACCCGATAGCATCAACTTTGCTTGACACTACGGGTCTCGTCTGTGCTGTAACTCAAAGGCACTTCCTATGTGGCTCCCGACAGCTAGGAAGGTCCCCAAAGGAGAGAAGAAATGAAAATTTCCTCTGCGAAGGCAATTCCTGCATCACTTGAACTGTAGGAAAGAACTCTCCAGATCATTTAGCCCACCGACTATCTGAGGAAGGAATCCCCTTCAGAAAAAACCCTGAAAAATCACGTGTCACTAGAGCTGTCCAGGTGAATACCATCAATGATGGTGAGCTCATTACCTTTAAGGCAGCTTGATTGATTTTTAGATAGCACAAATTGTTAGAAACTTCTAACAACTCTGAATTGAATAAAACCACACACACAGAAAACGCTACTCCCTCTTCCTTGTGGCCATCCTTCACACCTACCTTGATCATACTTTTCATAGCCCACTAAATCTTCTCAACTCCTAACCTCACACCACAGAAGCTCCAAATCATTTTTAATGTGGATGCATTGGGTTTTTACTTTCCTACCTGTAGAGGTCAATCAGGTCCTGTCAGGAAAGGTATGGCTCACTGAAATTTAGTAACTTGAGGACAGTTTAACAAAGGGACCATTTACAAAAGTGTGAGCACAGGGTAGGGAAACTAAAAGGGATTGTACAATACCCCAGGGTATTACCACTCCAGGCTTGAACGAACAAGGAAAGCCGTTAGCAGAACTGGATACAGGGCCAGCCAAGTAAAGAAGATTGCCTGGCAGGAGCTGTAACCTTCAGCTTCAGAGGGCAGCCTCACAGGGCAGGGCTTGGTGGAATAAATACCCCTCCCTCACTCTTCTCCTTGACTCTAATCTCCTGCCAGAGGTTTTCACTGGCTAAACGTAATTGGAAACTTGAGGGAAAGGGAGCGCATCAAAGCACTTTATACAAGTTAGATTCCTGGGGCACAGAGCAGAGCGGTGAGCAGACCTGAGGGGCAAATGGAAAATATCTAGCACAGAAGACATCTCATGTCTTGTCTGCCCAACATGCATTCACTTTTATTCTGGTAACAATACCTCAATTTTCTTCTAGGGAACCGCTTCCCACCCACTCTCCTGTCACATGATTTAAGCCCAGTTGATCACACCTCGAACAGCAGGAGAGGTCATGTGACTCAGGACTCAGGTCTGTCCAATCAGCATCACAACCCTCTTAATAATAGTGATTGACTCAGAGATAAACATTAACTCAATGAAGGACAATGCAAAGCAAACACTGTTCTTCTGCAGGAGACGAATGTTCTCCTTTCCCCCAGATTGGTGGATATTAGTCTGGAGCTACTGGAAGCCACAGTGCTCCCCAAAAGAAGAGCCTGGATAAAGAGAAAGTTAACTCAGAGGAAGGCAGAGCCAAGAGCAAGACTCAGCCCTGATAACATTGTTTGAGTTCCTGAATCCAATTGTGCCTGAAATCTACCCTGATTATCCCAGCCTGAAATTTAAATGATATTGAAAAGTTCCTATATTATAAAGACACTGTTGGGACATAAGTTCAAAGTCTGGCTCCATCACCTTCTAGCTAGGCGACATTGGGAAAACACTTCACTTTATGATCTTCAAGTTCCTTGACTTTAAAACAGGAAATTATAATGCCCTGCCACACTCCTAGGCTTATTGTGAGTACTAAACAAGACCACAGATTTAAAGGTCCCTTGTAAACTGCACGGCACTGTACGAATGTCACAGATTCTTCTTCAGGTCACCCCCACCTTCAGATGTGCCACACTCGGGACCTTGGTAATGCGGTGTTCCACAGTCAGGGGCACACAACATTCTAAAATTACTTCCAAGGCTGAGTAATGACATATTGGAAAGCAGCTCTCAAGAGCAGTGGCAATCTCCACATTGCCAAATAGAAAAAAAAAAAAAGAAAGAAAGAAATTAACAGAATCGGCTTTATTTTAAAGAGACAGACTGGAATCAGCAACTAAGAAATAAAATAATGAGAAAAATTCCACCGAATTAAAAACTATGTCTGAAACAATGTCAGGGCAGAGAAGATGAGAAACAGGCAAACTGAAGAAAAGTGGTCCATGCTCTGGGGTGCTGTGATTCAAGCTGCAATAGTCACAGCTGGGTAGCAACAGAGTCAAAATCAAAAACCATGGAACAGACAAGACGGAGTGCTTCCCTGAGGACAGAGAACTGTTGAAAGGAAAAGCCCATACGTTACAACTATAAAATACTGGGAAAGAAATAAAGCCAGAGGCCAGCAAGTGTGGCAGTAAACCCAAGCTCAGAAAAACAGAAAGATATCAAAGGTCTCACTGCTGAAGCCAACCTGATGGTGAGCAGGGAAGCTGAGAGCACTTCACCAAGTGGCTAAACCCCATGTGGAAATTTCAAAACTGAAATGGGAAAAATCCAAAGCACAGCTAGGAAAATGTGTTACCACAGAGGCAAAAGAGAAAAACATATGTGCAAAATGCTTCAATGTGCTTCTCAGGAGCTCACCTCACAAATACAAATACCAGGCTTGGATAAAGCACTTGGCTTTTTGCTGGTCCAGCAACTCGATTCTACTGTAGATTAAAAGCAAAGAGCAGAGGAAAAATTAACTTGAATTTATAATCCATATGCCACGTGCACCATAGTTTACCAATGGACTAGAAACTGAAAGAAGGGTTAAGTCCAAAGGAAAGTGAAATCTTTCTTGTCCAACTGAAGAAACATAAAGTGCTCAAAAGAAATGTATATTTCAAAAATGATTTTCAGCATCTGAGCAAAGGACTGTGCTAAGTGCTACATAGGACGGGAGATGAAAGCAACATAGTCCTTCCCCCTGCCCCGCCTCACCCCCAAACAGCTAGTAATGCAGTTGAGAATGAAAATCCCACTAGACAAGACAGAATGTAGAATGGAACACAGTGAGTAAGACAAACCAGACTTAGGTGGCTATAGAGCAGGTTTCTGCTCAGTGAAAATCATGAAAAAAGAGACTCACATGACAATTTTCTTCCCTTGTTTGAGTGGGCAGAGGAAGTGAATAAATCAGCTTGAAAGCATTGGTTGATACTTTCCTCTGCCTCCCAACTACCCTTCCCCCAAACACAGCATCATCAAGTCCTGCCCCTTCCACATCCAGACTGTACCTCGAGTCCTTCTTCCCTCAATCCCTGTTGCTCCTACCCTTGTTCAGGCCACTGTACTCTCTTGCCCGGACCACCCAGATTATCAGCTTATTCCCATTCTCTTTCCCTTATTATCAGTCTTCTACCCAGCATCCAGAGTAATGTTTTTAAATGTAAACTAGAGCAAAACCCTTCCATGGCTGCCAAAACTACAATGAAGTATCAACTCCTTCAAGACCCTGTATCTTCCAGCCTCTGACCACTCCTTCAGGTTCATTTCCTCACTCACTCCAGCTTCACTGACTGCTCAGTTCTCTGAATGCCCCACACTCTTTGCCACCAAAATACTTTAGCATATGCTGTTCGCTGTCTGTGATGCTGTTCCCTCCCACTCTTCCCATAAGTCTTATTTGCCTGGAAGTCTCAATTTAAAAGTCACTCCCTGAGACAAGTCTTTCTGAGCCCCCACCATAAACTAGGTCTCAGAGCACCATGTACTTTTCTTTATCATAGTTGGTAATTACGTATTTATTCTGTGTCTGACTCCTCACAATACTAAAAAGCGAGGAAATTTTCTTCTTGCTCCCCACTATACACCCAGGTCCTAGAATAGTTTGTGGCACCCAGCAGGGGATCAGAAAATATTTGCTGAATGAACATACATGCTCAGCACTAACATGGTGTACAAGAGTAGAAATTATGTCCTCTTTATTCAAAGTGATTCCAATCTAATATATGCAAAACAAATGGAAGCAGAAAAAAATAGAAGAAAATCACATGGAGATCAGATTATATGGAAAGTGCCACAGAGGTGCATAGGCAGTCCATGTATCTTTTTTTTTTTTTTTACGGTACGCGGGCCTCTCACTGTTGTGGCCTCTCCCGTTGCGGAGCACAGGCTCTGGACACGCAGGCTCAGCAGCCATGGCTCATGGGCCCAGCCGCTCTGCAGCATGTGGGATCTTCCCGGACCGGGGCACCAACCCATGTCCCCTGCATCGGCAGGCGGACTCTCAACCACTGCATCACCAGGGAAGCCCCCATGTATCTTAGAAAACAGAAAACACTAAATAAAGGAAAGGTATTCTTTTAGGTCATTTCTATCTTCAGGGAAATCCCCATGGAGTCATTGGTAACCACAATTTTCTACAAAGGTAGAACCAAAAATAAAGAAAAAAAAAAAGCAAAATAAAACCCACCTACCTGTCCATAAGCAGAGACCAAAGGATCTCGGCTTACTAACCCAGGATTGCAACACACGGAGAGCCAACTGTGCCAGCAGCACTGAAGCTGTGCTGGCCGCCAGTGCAGGTCCCAAATTTGCACCACCTGAGCAGTACAGAAATTAGAAGAAGAAAGTAACGCCAAAATTGGTTCCACTTGGAGACATAGCCTTGGAAAGCATCACACTCACACTTACAACAAGGAACAAGCTAGACAAACGGCAAATTAACAATTTTTCATGAACTCATCAGAAAGCGGAGGTCACGGAGCCAATAACCAACCCAGAATCTGAGGAAAAACAGGCATCCACAGGAAGAAACAGGACCCAGGCCTTTGCCTGGCTGGGACAAACACCTCTGGACACCATATAAGCCATTAGGAAGAATTGAGCTAGAAATGTTTAACAAATTGCTGAAGGCCAATCGTAGGCTTGCTAAGGGCTGCAGTAATAGGAAAAGCTGGGTGAACAGTATGTGGGAGCTTCCTGTACTATCTTTGCAACTCTTCTGTTAAGTCTAAAATTATTTAAAACGAAAACTGATGGGGGACTCATGAACACTACTGAGTGTGGACAGAGGCAAACAGAAAAAAACATCTCATGGGAGGTCTCCCATCCCAGGCATGCATGGTACTCTCAAAAGAATATCCATGTAGATGACCTCACTCACCTAAACTATGAAAAAAAAAAAACAGGAATTCTAATGACTCAGCCCACAGAACCAACAACTAGAAGTTCTTCACCCCTGAAAAACTACAGATATATTTATTTTGCATTCCTAGAAATTATAATAAAGGTTCACATCACATTAATGGAAATAAATTCAGAAGGGAGGTATGGGATGCATGGAGCAATGGGACGCAAAAAACCAGAACACCCGTTGGTAAATTTAAGTAAGAACTGACTATAAAAATAATGAGGATGGGGGCAAGGGGTATATGAGAACTCTCAATACTTTCCACTCAATTTTGCCATGAACCTAAAACGGCTCTAAAAAATAGTCTACTTTTTAAAAAAATACATAAATGATAACTTTTTTGTACTGAAAAACAAAATGGAATTAAAATACTAGATAAAAATGGCACAGAAGATGGAAAAGCCTCTCACAGCAGACCATGGGAGGAGTATTTAAACGAAGTTAAAGCATTCTAAAAATACTAATCTTGTTCAGGAGGAAGACAGAAATATTGATTTACTATAGACTTTGTTAAAAAATATATGATTAAGTACTTCCGTTTAAAACTCAGGTTCAAGATGGCAACACACACACTGAATCTACAGATACAAATAGAACAACTTCCTCTGAAAAAACCTAAAAACTGAGCAACTTCTATAAATGGGGCCAAGGAGAAGGCCCACAGGCAGCACGTGGGAAGGGCTGGGACTCAGTCTCGGCATAAACGCCACCCCTACTCCTCCCCCACGCCCCCTCCCCGCCCCAGTCAGGAGGGAACTCAACAGCCAGAGTGTCTCCGAGGAGCAAAGGATCTGAACCCCACACCAGGCACCCCAACTTCCAAGACCTGCACCTGAGAGGCGAGCCCCCAAACGTCTAGCTTTGAAAACCAAGGGGCTCTTATGCCCAAGACCCACAAGGCTGTAGCGACGTGAGAAACAGCTTTTCCGGGCCTGGTGCTGGGACTCACCTGCTCCAGGGCCCTGTGCGGAGCAGCCGCTGGGCGCCCAGACTTTGTGGTCGGGAGGCTCGTCTGCTTGTCCTGCAGCTTCGGCCTGAGGTCAGGCCTCTGATTTGACACACATCTGGGGCCTTAAGGGAGTGCTCTCTGCCTGGGAGACTGGCGGGCGCTGTCTCCGGACCCGTCCTCCGCCTAGCCCAGCCGGACACCAGCTTAGCCCCTGAGAACATCCACCGCCTCCCAGAAGGGAGCTCCTACGCGCCTCTGCTGCCCAGGGCGGTCTTTGCAGAGGCGGCCAAAAGATGCCCCGTGATCACCTGGCTCTGGGAGCAATTCCCCATTGGTCAGAAAAGTAGCCAGACCTTAGAAAGGTACTAAGCCTGCCAGGTCTCAGAGTTCGTAATGGTGGACAGTGGTGGAAACTCAGGATGCCAGAGCTCAGGCTTCCCTAGGTAAACACTTGCTTTCTGCATTTGTCAGCTTGAGTGAAAGGCCCTGCATGCTTTTTGCTTTGCAAACTTTCCCTCATCTCTCAAGTTGCACCCCTTCAAGAAGTGTTCCCTGGCCCCTCAGTCTGGGCTTCCACAGGACACAAGGCACACCTGAATCTTAGCCCTTTACCACAGTGGATGTGTTACTTTACCTGATTCCCAATTAGACTGAAAGACCCCTGAGGGTAGAGGCTAATTCTTTTTTTTTCTTTCTGTTTTTAACTTATAGTTGATTTATAAGTTTCAGGTGTACAACATAGTAATTCACAATTTTTAAAGGTTGTAATCCATTTATAGTTACTGCAAAATATTGGCTATATTCCCTGTGCTGTATAATATATTCTGTAGCTTATTTATTTTATAAAGAGTAGTTTGTACCTCTTAATCCTCTACCCTATCTTATGCCTCCCCCCAACCCTCTCCCAACTGGTAACCACTAGTTTGTTCTCTGTAAATCGGTTTTATTTTTTAGACTCCACATATAAGTGATATCATACAGTATTTATCTTTCTCTGTCCAACTTATTCCACTAAGTGAGATACCCTCCAAGTCCATCTATGTTGTTGCAAATGGCAGAATTTCATTCTTTTTTATGGCTGAGTAATATTCCATTGTGTATATCTACCACCTCTTCTTTATCCATTCATCAGTTGATGGACACTTAGGGTGCTACCACCATATCTTGGCTATTGTAAACAATGCCACTATGAATGTTGGGATGCATATATCATTTTGAATTAATGTTTTTGTTTTCTTCAGATATACAACCAGGAGTGGAATTGCTAGGTCATATGGCAGTTCTATTTTTAGATTTTTGAGAAACTGCCATACTGTTTTCCACAGTGGCTGCACCAATTTACATTCCCACCAACAGTGTAGAAGCATTCCCGTTTCTCCACATCCTCACTCATATTTGTTATTTGTGGTCTTTTTGATGATAGCTATTCTGACAAGTGTGAGGTGATACCTCATTGTGATTTTGATTTGCATTTCTCTGATGATTAGTGATTTTGAGCATCTTTTCATGTGCCTGTTAGCCATCTGTATGTCTTCTTTAGAAAAATGTCTGTTCAGTTCTTCTGCCCATTTTTTAATCAGGTTTTTTTTTTTTTTTTTGATGTTGAGTTGTATGAACTCTTAGTATATTTTGGATATTAACCCCTTAAGGGTCATATCATTTGCAAATATTTACCTCCATGCAGTAGGTCATCTTTTTGTTATGTTGATGGTTTCCTTTGCTGTGCAAAAGCTTTTAAGTTTAAGTAGGCCCCATTTGTTTATTTTTGCTTTTGTTTCCTTTGCCTTAGTCAACAGATCCAAAAAAATATTGCTACAATTTATGCAGAGGCTAATTCTTAATAGACTTTTTATTCCCAGGTCCTGGCACAGCTTGTTTGTGAATGAAAAAGAATTAGACACTCCTTATGAATCAACAGAAGATAACTCTATTTCTTAATAAGCCTCCGCACCCAATTTGTGTGGGTTTTTTCCCCACACCAAGCAGTCTTCCAACACCAGCTGGGTGTCCTACAATTTAACTCAGTCCTAACACTATCTACCTGGAGATAACATCAGATCCCACAAGTTAAGTGCTCAGTCCTACAAGAGTGCTGCCCCCCGCCCCGCACTTCAGATGCAAGTTCAGTTTGTCACTAGTGCTTCTGACAAACCAGCTATAAATTGGATGTTCCAATAAACCCCTCTCTGGGTTCAATTAATTTGCTGGAGCGGCTCACAGAATTCAGAGAAATGTTTTACTTACCAGATTACTGATTTATTATAAAAGGGTGTAACTCGGGAACAGCCAGATGGAAGAGATACATAGATAGGGCAAGGTATACGGAAAGGGCCTGGAGCTTCCATGCTCTCGCCAAGCACATCACTCTCCCCAAGTCTCCCCATGTTCACCAACCCAAAAGCACTCCAAACATCACTCTTTTGGGTTTTTATGGAGGCTTCATTACATAGGCATGATTGATTAAATCATTGACAACGGATGATTCAACTCAGTCTCCAGACCCTTTCTCCTCCCAGGAGGTTGAGGGGCAGGGCTGAAAGTTTCCACCCTCTGTTCACACAGCTGCCTCCACTGGCAGCCAGCCCCCATCCTTAGGAGCTTTTCAAAAGCAACCTCATTAACATAACAAAAGACACCTTTATTGCTCTCTTCACAGAAAATTCCAAGGATTTTAGGAGCTCTGTGCCAGGAATAGGACAATGACCAAATATATATTTCTTATTATAAAGCACATTATCACACTTAATAATTACCATTACCACAAACAACATAAATTAAATGTTCTTAAGTCTTCATGGTCAAATTTTTAAAGCTGTTCTGAATTGCAGATCATTTGTAAATGAATTTCTTTTAAATTAAGAGGGTATTGACATTTCCTGAGAGGGTATTGACATTTAAATTAAGAGGGTATTGACATTTCCTGAAAAATGTTTTCAAAAATTTATCTGTATGTGTCCTAGTTGCATTCATTGTGCTAACAGAAATACCCTACATGAATTCTGTTTCCAAAGTTAATTTGGCAAACATCTGCTACAAGAAAATGGTCCAGCTGGTTTTTGACATGTAGTGACAATAAATAAGTGGTCCTTTTCACATATTGCATGGTGTTTGCTGCAGTTTTCTATTAAAGGGATGTGGTTTTTAAAAGAGAAAAAAGACCACTTAATTTCATGGCCACCCAAGGCACATGGAAACATATGTGACTCATGTGTCTAAACGCCAGACCACTCTTCATAGATTCAAATGGGGTCACATTGCCAGTAATATCTCATATGTTACTGACCCATGTCTCTTATAATTTAACATCACTTACCACATGCCTTACATGTATTAATCTTTTCAACAACCCTATATAGTAAGTATTATCTCGATTTCCAGAGAAATAGTCCACAATTATTAGTTAAGTGGTAGAGCATCTGACACCAAAGTCCATGTTCCTACTGTCCACACACTCTCCACACCAGTGGTTTCTCACTACCAGGTTTCATGCCCAGTGGACAAGGCCTTCTCTGTGCAAACTTGCATGAGGGAACCTTGTCATGCCTCTGAAGCCCATTGTCTGTCCCCTCCCATCAGACAGAGTGGCACATTTGTACCCACCCTGCAAGCTCTCAGGCACAGAAGAACCATCCAGAAGTGCAGAGGATGCCTCTCTCACCCAATCCAGTGTCCCTCTTTTATATCCAAACAGCAGTTTACCATAGTATCTCTCAGAGCATCTTCTGAAACACTTTCAACTCTGCCTCAGATCCCTCTCTCCCTATGCCGGACCAGAGGACCAAATCTAAGACAGACACTGCAATTCTCCTTCCCAAGGAGCAAAGGTTTTTATCCAAAACCCAATAGCAACCTGATCAGTGCACACTGAGCTGGGTTAAGAGGCAGGCAAGCGCTGAGTTATCATAGGAAATGTAACCAGACAGAAAACGCTGTATTCATCGAAACTCCTTCCATGAAGAATGTGACATGTGGTTGAGAGGAATAGGTTAAAAAGTCACTTGGAGATGGTAAGATCCCACAAGGGTGTGTAAAGGTGGTAGTTAAATGCCTGGTAAGAAGGGGTGGTGGTGGTGGGGCGTCTGGTTAGCCTCTGAGTTTGACTTGTTGGGGGAGGTGAACAAGCTTGGGGCTAGACGGGAAGTGTTCTTGTCAAGGGCTAAGAGCTGAGGGGGGTGGGTCTGCCTCTCCCACAAGGAGCGCTTAACCTTTCCCCAGCTGAACAGGAATTTGAAGAGGCACCATACTGAGAGCCTGAGAATGCCATACAAGCCTGCCCTATAGTTTCCAGCAGTAGGTGTGGCCTGGGCTGCTGCTATGATTCCTACCTTCCATATAACTATTTCTGGAAATGTTTAGCTTTCTTAAATTTAACTCATTTTGTACTTTCAATATTTATAGCACCTGCTTTAAATAGAGCCCTAGGCTATTGTTGTGAGAACACAAGAAAAACATTAGCATCTGGGAAGCTTCAAATGAAGGAACAAAACTATTACATACAAAACACTTAAACAACATAAATGCTTAACTTAAGTAACATTAAATAACTTAAATAACACTAGTGAGCACTTAGTATATCTGACACTGTGCTGAGTGCTTTATATGCACTATCTCATTTAATGTGTGTGTGTCCACGCGCACGCGCGCACACACGCACGCACACACACACAGAATACCTTGAGGTAGGTACTAGTATTATCTCCATCTTACAGGTGAGAAACCTAAGACTAAGAGATATTAAATAATTTGCCCAAGGTCCTCCAGCTAACAAAGAGCAGAGCCACTAGAAGTCAGTATGTGAAGGAGATCCACCAAAAGGTGTGGGCAGAACTCAATGGAAGGGATAAGAATAGAAGAGCTGTTGAAGAGGGTCAGAGTGAAAGAAAGCCAGGAAGACAAGACATGCAGTGGAAACAACTTGAGTAAGAGTGCAGATGTCAGAATAAAACTCCAGAATCCAAACTACGACCTGCAAGACAAATCCAGCCCACCATCTGTTTTTGTGCAGCTTAGTTTTGCAAATTAAGAATGGCTTTTGGCTTTTTAAGTGGTGAGAGGAGAGGGAGGATCAAAACAAGAATAATATTTGTGGTGCTTCCCTGGTGGCGCAGTGGTTGAGAGTCCGCCTGCCGATGCGGGGGACACGGGTTGGTGCCCCGGTCCGGGAAGATCCCACATGCGGCGAAGCGGCTGGGCCCGTGAGCCATGGCCGCTGAGCCTGCGCGTCCGGAGCCTGTGCTCCGCAATGGGAGAGGCCACAACAGTGAGAGGCCCATGTACGGCAAAAAAAAAAAAAAAAAAAAAAATTATTAGTTCTAAAATTAGAAAAAAGGCCATAGTTTATAAAACAACAAAGAGGGAAAAAAGAAAATATTTACAAAACATATATCTATCCATTAAATAACTTTGATTTAAAGTATATAAACATTTCCCACAATAATAAACAAACAACACAATTTTTTAAATGGGTAAAATATTTCAACAGATATTTCACCAAAGAAGAAATGTGAGTGGCAGATAATTGCCTGAAAATATGCTTAAAATAATTTTACTCATTAAGAAAATTTCCATTGAAACCACAATGAGATACCACTACACAGCTTAAAAAGTAGCTTAAAAAAACAAACACACAAAGGAAAAACAAGTGATACAAAGAGTTTACAAGGTGAAGTGCCACTGGAACACATACATTTCTGGTGGAAATGCAAAATGTAACACTTTGGGAAAGAGTTTGGCTGTTTCTTCTAAAGAGAGACATAGGGAATTCCCGGGAGTTCCAGTGGTTAGGACTTTGCGCTTTCACTGCAAAGGGCGTGGGTTCAAACCCTGGTCGGGGAACTAAGACCCCACAAGCCAAGCAGTGCAGCCATAAATAAATAAATAACAAATAAATAAATAAATAAAAGTTAAACATATGATCCAGCAATCCAAGCCCTGGGTATTTAGCAAAGAAAACTGAAAACACACGTCCCCACAAATGTTTAGAGCAGATTTATTCATAGTAGCCAAAACCTAGAATGAAGCCAAACATCCATCAACAGGTAAATATATAGATAAATAACACATGGCACATCCATACGATAAGATTCTCAGCAATGAGACAGAGTTAAACGAGCAATAAATAGAACCAAACTACTGATATATGCAAAACTATGGATCAACCTCAAAAACACTATTGTAGGTGAGAGAAGCCAGATACAAAAATCTAAGCACTATGTGATTCTATTTGTATGACATTTTATAGAAGGCAAACTACGGTATAGGGGTTGAAATCAGATAAGCGGTTTCCAGGATCTGGGGCTGAAGGAGTCAATCAGCGTTGCCTGGTTTTGAACTTTATATGAATGGAATAATACAGTATATCTTTTTTCAGGTCTGGCTCCTTTTGGTCAGCAGTACATTTGTGATCTTCATCCATATTCTTGTACAGAGATATTATTTGTTCATTCTCATTTTTATAGTATTCTATGCATAACTATGCCATGATTTACTTATCAAATTGACTGCTGGTGTCACACTCACATTTTAAAATTACAACATAATAGCCTAATTGGCTAAAGTTCTTTTTTAGTTAGATTCTTAAAATTCTTAGTTTTAAATTCTTATTTAAGTCTTAGTTAAGCTCTACAAAATCTAAATGGGATTTTCCTTACCAAGTCACCTCTTAAGCAGATATTAAAACTCAGTATATATATCCATACCATGCATTGATTTTTTAATGAAAAATCCCCTTGATCATTTGGTCAGTTTGGGTTTACCCCCAAATATTATCACATCTGATTTGCCAGTACCTACCCACTCCTAGATTTTCCCCCATCAATGGAATTTCTTTCTTCTTCATGGATTTTCTAATTTAGAGCTGGAGATACTATCACCCTTCCCATTTATGACAGTCAATAATTTCAGAATATTTGTCTATTAGATTATGGTAGTCTTGGCCTTCTCCCCAAACATCATCAGGATACTCCCTGAAGGAAAAGAAAGAGGAGTGTTGGTTGTCAGTTCACACACAGTTTAGATGATAAGGGATTCTGCCCCAAACAATGACCATAATTAACTAGGGTAGCTGAGATAGAAGGCAAAACCTGTGAGTACATTACCTTCAATTACTGTGGTAGATGGAGCCACAGGTATATGAGTTAATTTTAAATGAAGAGGTTCTGGCAGGAGTGTGTTTCTGAGTCTCCGAAACCTGCACACATCAAGGTAACAAGGATAGGTTTAAACTTGGTTGAGTATTGAGTTTTTGCATTTTACTGTTGCAGTGAAAATCATGTCATGAACACTCCATTTATTTCTCTACATAAGGATGTTCCTAATTAATCTGTTATTCAAAAGCCACCAGTATTATATTAGTAGCTGCCATATTTCATGACACTGACTAAAGCCCAGAAGCAGGTTCCTGTGGCCCAATTAAGTTTTTTAAAACCTTTTACTCAGCGGGATGCTGCCTACCTGGATCTTTGAATGAAAGGAGATTAATGAAGCTGCAATGCAGATGATTATATTGAAAGTGATGAAGAATTTATTAGAAAGACAATCATCACAGGCTGTACAGTATACGAGGCATAAAACTGCTAAAAGTAATGACAGAGTATAGTTTAGGCAAGTAATGGGCAGTAGTGCTACAAAAGGAGAGCATGGAGATATATTATTTAGTAATAAAGTTCTCATAAAAATTGAAATATGAGGTGGAAAGATTAACACGGTCATACAAGTCATCTTTAATGTTCATAGCCAAGTTCTGGCTTTTAGAAAGAGTAAACTGAATTTATGCTTGTGACAACATGTAAGTCAAAATGCTTATTTATACATTACATGCAAATGACTGCAGACCTTTGGTTTGCAGTTACCAAAGTAATGTTTAGTAGCATTTAAATTTATTACATTAACATTGGATCAGGAGCTGTATTTCTACCTGCCAAATGACTAACATTTGTAGGTCCTATCATCAATAAATAGACTATAGTTCACAGACCCCTGCACTGCTAGTCCCAAATCAATGAACAAAAGATTTCACTTTTTGTTTTTCCACCTTAAACTGAATATAGATGTGTTCTCGTTTACTCCATCCTAATATTCTAATATTATTGACACAAACCTTTCGGTCTTCTGGTATGTTTGCTTCCACGAAGGGGATGCATAGTGCTCTATTTAAGAGCAAGGGCTTTTGATGGAAGTAGACCTAAGTGAAAACCCTAATAGCCAATTACCAGCTGGGTGACCTTAGTTCAATGACTTGATAACTCTGGTCTCATTTTTCTCATCTGTAATAGGGACATAATAATACCAGTCTCATGGTATTATTACAACAATTCAATAAAGTATATAAAAATGTATCTAGCCTATGGTAACTAACTCAATTATTATCATCGTAATTATCAGTATCAATACATTCTGGGAGTTTCCATAATAGAAAGTGGCATCAAAATTCTTGAAGGAGAGGCAAAACATACCTTATTCTTCACATAGTCTCATCTCAGCTTCATTTTTTAAAGTTAAAGGTCTGAAGGTTAACTTGTGTCTAATGAGGTATGTAAGTAAATTGACAGCCATTTGGATTTAACACAAATGTTTTATAAAAATGCTTGTCTTTTACAATTTCTTAGAAGTGGGTATAAAATTGGAGCTGTAGAATAAAACCAATCTGAATTTTGAGAAAACATAAATATTTACAAAACATTTTATTCTGAATTTGAAACCTTTCCTATTTCATGTCAATCACGTAAAGAATGGGAATAAGATTTCCATTTTAAACACAGTAGTAACAGAGGCCTTAATAAGAAAATGGCATCTGAGTAAAGGCCTGATAAAAGTGAATATATAAGCCATATGAAACTCAGAGGAGAGATTTCAGGTAAAGGGAATACCAGTGCAAACACCCTAAAATGCAAAGGAGGGTGTGGTCAGTGGAAGTAGTTCACCATGGTTGTAGTCAATAAGTTGTGCATTGTATACAGAACATCTTAAATCAATAATAAGACTGATTAAATGTTTATTATCTTCATGAACTGACAAGTGTAAACAATATCAGTGATAAAATACTCCTCCCTAAAAAAAAAAAAATAGTCTATTGATCTAAGATCTAAACAACTGCTGTGGTTTCTATCGAGCTCAATGGCCTGCTGCCACTGGCCCATCTTTGGAAACATACCAAGAAGGAACAGCACAGGACAAGTGTGTCTGGATCAGATTGAATGGGAACAGGAGCTGTAGATGAGTGGGTCAATGATCAATAGCGTGCTTAGAATATGTACGGCTTTGTAAGCTCTGTTTGGACTTGAGCTTTTACTCTACAAGATGGAAAGCCATTGGATGGGTTAGAGTAGAGGGTTTTCAAGATATTACTCATACGGGCTTCCCTGGTGGCGGAGTGGCTGGGAGTCCGCCTGACGATGCAGGGGACACGGGTTCGTGCCCCGGTCCGGGAAGATCCCACATGCCGCGGAGCGGCTGGGCCCGTGAGCCATGGCCGCTGAGCCTGCGCATCCGGAGCCTGTGCTCTGCAATGGGAGAGGCCACAACAGTGAGAGGCCCGTGTACTGCAAAAAATATATATATATATACATATTACTCATGTTTTCAACACACTGATTGCAGTATTGAAAATCGACTTCGGGAGGGGAATGTGATAGTTATGAAAGAGAAAACTGAACTAGATGGTGATTGTTCTCACTACATCCTATTCACGCCACCGGTGAAGGATGAGTCCCATACCCTAAATAGTACAAAATGGCTGAAGATATGACATTCAACTTTGAACAGATGAGATTGACGGCAGTTTATTAGTCAAACATACTCATAACCTGGGAGAGGAGGACTCCACACACTATGCAGGGCAACACAAGAGTTACAAGAATCAGCAGGGGCTGTTGAAGGCAGACTTTGTAGTAACCAGAGACAAGTGGACCACCCCCATTCCAGTTCACATCTTGAGGATGTGATTGGTTTGTCTGAATAATTTTGCAGACTGACAGAGGAGTAAAATATATTAGGTTCAGATCCAGATGGGGTACAGCTGGTCTGGTTAACAGGGGAACTACCTGGGTGTGAAGTCTTTCCCACTGAGCATGGAGCATATTAGCAAAAGCAGAGGAACTCACAGATAAGCTTCTGGGGCTCTGTGATACTCAAAGATGTCAAGGAATACAGTGATAGCTTGGGATAGAAGTAGAATTGGTGAAATTAGTAAGAAAAGAATTGATGCAGAATATATTTTGAAGGTAGAGCCAACAAGAATTGTGGAAGAACTGGATGTGGAATTTGAAAGAGAAGAGTCAAATATGACACTAAAGTGTCTGACTCTAGCAAATGAAAAGATAGTGTCGATTACTGAGAAGGAAAACTATAGGAGTAGTAGTTCACGCTTTATCCACACAATTAAAAACTATGTAGATGTACAAAACATAAACTTTTAATGTACTTATATGGAAATATCTCAAAATATAGTAAGTGAAAAAGCAAGGTACGTGGTATCCAATATAGCATTTAGGATTCATGTTTTAAAAGGGAGAGAAAAAAATAGATATTTGAACTTGCCAGGACACACATTTTAAAAATTTATATGAAGTGTGTAGGAAGCAAAAAACAAGTAATAATAAGAATTACCTGTTAGAAGGAGAGGATAGAAGTTAATTGGGCAGAGATTGGGAGCAAAAGAGGAATATATTCACTATAGTTTATGGTTTCTGATGTTTGTACAATGTGAATGTATTTTTTAGATAAAAATAAATGCTTAAAAAGATATAGGGAGAAATTCTGTTTGAAAAATGTATATAGCTGACAGTCCCTGATACAGTATCTCCACACATATACCACTGTCTCTTGAAGAAACAATAATAAAAGGGAAAGACAAAAATAAGAAAGAGATGAAGGAGGAGGAAAATAAGAAAAGCAATTACAATAATTATAACAAAAACAATAACATATTAAAACTTAAGACTAAGGAAAAAGGCAGAAACTAATTACTGAATTATAAATATGGCAACCCATTACCTATTGCCATAATTTGGAGATGGAGTCCCAGGAACAGGACTGATAAAATCAGACTTTGAAGTAAAATTATCAGCTCATCATGTTTTGTCCTGAAAGATGATCACCTTTTAAAAAAAAGAAATAAGGCTGATATCACATGGGGGGTTGGTAAAAGTTTAACAAACTATTTGGGAATGTTAATTGCAGCTGTATGACTGATTAGTAACATGCAAATGTACATACTTCCATTGTGGCTGATTTCAAATTACCAACATGACCTCATATTTCTTCGCTGCTCTTTCTTTCTTTATGTAGATACAAGTTTCAGACCTTTATCATTTTCCTTCTTTCTGAAGAACTTCTTTTACCATTTCTTTCAAGGCAGGTCTATTGGCTACAAATTTCCCCAATTTTTGTTTGTCTGTGAAAATTAATTCTCTTTCATTTTTGTAGGATAATTTTTCTGGGTACAGAATTCTAGATCTTTGGGTTCTTTCTCTCAAAGTTTAAATATTTCACTCCAGTCTCTTCTTGCTTGCATGGTTTCTGAATAAAAGTTCTATATAAGTCTTATCTTGTCCTTCTATAGGTAAGGTGTTTTTCTCTTTTAAGATTTGCTCTGTCTTTAATTTTATGAAGTTTGAATATGATATGCCTAGCTTTTTTTTTTTTTTCTTTTTAATTTATTCTTCCCTCTGTTCTGAGTTTCCTGGATTTGTGGTGTGGTGTCTGTCATTAATGTCAGGAAGTTCTCAGTCATTATTATTTCAAACATTTCTTCCATTCCTTTCTTCCTCTGCCATCTGGTATTCCCATTATGCATTACGCATTACACCTTTTGTAATTGTCCCTCAGCTTTTGCATATTCTGTTCTTTTTCATTATTATTTCTCTTTGCATTTAAATTTTGAAAGTTTCTATTGACATTTCTTCAAACTTGCTGATACTTTCCTCAGCTGTGTCCAGTCTATTGATGAGTCTATCAAAGGCACACTTCATTTCTGTTACAGTGTTTTTGACTTCTAGCATTTCCTTTTGATTCTTCCTTAGAGTTTCCCTCTGTCTGCTTACATTATGCATCCATCTTTGCATGTTGTCCACTTTTCCCATTAGAGCCCTTACCGTATTTATTAGTTATTTTAAATTCCCTGTCTGAAAATACCAACATCTCTGCCAAATATGAGTCCAGTTCTGATATTTGCTCATCTTATCATGCTGTGTTTTTTGTTGTTGTTGTTTGTTTGTTTTTTGTCTTGTAGTCCTTCTTGTAATTTTTGTTAAAGGCTGGAAATGATGTACTGGGTAAAAGGAACTGAGATAAATTGGCCTCTAGTGTGAGGTTTTAAGTTTACCTGACTGGGATTTAGGTTGTGCTTACTGCTTGCTCTAGCTGTAGGAGTGAGAGGTTAAAATTTCCTCTGATATCCTTGTTTTTGTCACTCCTGTAATCTTCAGGTTTCCTTAGATACTTCTTAAATGAGGTCTGAGACATGCAGTTCTTTCACTTGTATTTCCTGTTATTATACAGGAGTTTAAATGATGTGGTGGTAAGGTGTGTGGGAGAGGAAGTTTTCTATGGCTGTATGGTAAGGTCTTGGTCTTTTGGTGAGTCTGTATCCCTGCCTATGACTTTCAGTGGTATTTCTCAATTTTCTCCCTCTTAGGTCGAACAGGAAGCCTAGAGAGGGCTGCAGGTGGGTGTTCTCTATTTGGTCACACGTTGTTCTCATTCTTTCCTTTAATTCTTTATATATGCTTTCCCTTTAGTTCTTTTTTTTAAACATATATATTATAGCTTCTTGTTGACTACTTTTTTCCTGTGTGAGCACCATACTTTCTCATTATTTTACATGTCTCATAATTTGTATTGAAACCTTTAGAGTTTCCTTAATGTATCAGTTTTGGAAATCAGAACTCCCACTCAAAGTTTGTTGTTATAGCTGTTTGTTTTTTAGTGACTTTCTTGTACTAATTCTATAATGTATATATTACTTTCCTGTTTGGTCACTGAAGTCACCACTCAATTAGCTTGATGGTCAGCTAATGACTGAACAGATTTCTTTAAATATCTTTAAATATCCCAACTTTCGCCAAGGGTGTCTCTATGTGTATGGGGCATACCTTTAACTCTTAGGCAGACATTTTCTAACTCCACCTTAGACTTCACTTCTGCTTTTGCAGAATTACCAGGTCAGATGAAAGGAGAGCTTAGGGCCTTCTGGGGCCTTTCCCAGGAATGTACACAGCCTTTGTGTGCACAGGCCTATGCATACAAAGTGATCTTCTCATTTTCCCAAAATATGCTGAAGTTTTTCAAAGCCTCTGGTTGTTAGGAGATCACCGACTGAAACCCCCCCACTTTGACCAGGGCCAGTTACCTGAGTTGTGTCACAGCAGGAAGTCCAGATAAGGAACATGGTGCTGAAAATTAACCGGGAGAATTCGGGAGAGCTCAAAAGAGGGAGGAGACAGCCAACCTCCCAGAATACTTCATGCTGGAATCCATCTTGGCTGAGAGACGCACGTGCCACCAGGTAGGACCCTGAGTCACACTATGGGCTAAGCAAGATGATTGGCCAGAGGCAACCCAGAAAGTAACCCTCCTACCATAAAACCTGAGACTGCAAGCCACATGGCAGAGCAGTTCTCCTAGTTTCCCCTACCCTGCTGCTCTCTGCCCGGTGCCCCTTTCCTATACTAAAGTCTCTTGTTTTGTCAGCACGTGTGTCTCCTCAGACAATTAATTTCTGAGTGTTAGACAAGAGCCCACTCTCAGGCCCTGGAAGGGGTTCCCCTTCCTGCAACATTTTGACATCTTATTCCCCAGTTTTTCCTTTTAGGTTGTTTGGTGAACTTCTTATTAGTCCCAATGTTACTTCAGACAGATTGACATTAAACAATTGTCATTAATTTTCCTTGAAACTTTCCCTGTAGATAGGCTTGTTCATACAAGGTAAGGACTCTGTCAGATCATATCAAGACATGAGAATAGAGCTTTTCATAGACCTGCCAGGTAAGTCAAATAGTAATAATTCTATGTGTGGGGGGCTTTTGGGATACTTCAAATTGATTCTGCTCCCTCAAAAGTTGCTGCTAGATTGGTGGCTTTCCAGCTATAGTAGTTGTAAGGCTGTTCCATTTTCAGGACTACCACAGAGTTAAGGACAGGGGGATAGAGCAGGTTAAAGCCCTACAAGGCTTGTTCTTCATTTAAAGATTCAACCATTTTTCTTGGATAATCATTCCCTGGATTGTTGAAAATCATTGGTTAATTTTCAGGGTTCTGAAAATATTGATTTTGACAGTTTTTGCCAGTGTTCTCATTACTTCTATGGAGGAGTATATATTTGGAGGTCCTTACTTGACATACCTTTCATTAGTCAATATATACAAGAGTGTGTCCCCTGCCAGTGAAGATGATATAGGTAACAGAGCTGTTTGAAGATGGAGAATAGAGTATTGTTTTCCGAGGAGAGAAATATCTCCATAGCCACTCTCTTGTGGCCCGAATTCCATGAAGTTTATTTTATTTTATTTTTTAACACCTTTATGGGAGTGTAATTGCTTTACAATGGTGCGTTAGTTTCTACTTTATAACAAAGTGAGTCAGCTATACATATACATATATCCCCATATCTCCTCCCTCTTGCTTCTCCCTCCCACCCCTCTAATTACAATAGCCAGGACATGGAAGCAACCTAAGTGTCCATCGACAGACGAATGGATAAAGAGGATGTGACACATATAGACAACGGAATATTACTCATACGTGAAGTTTATGAAACACGGTATGCTCTGCAGCTTCTGATGCCCAGCTATACTTTGCTATTTTGCTTGAGTAAGGAGGATAGCTTTCACTCTACTCTGACAGAAAAAAGAAGTACAGCTTCCTTGTTTCTTTATGCACTAGAGAAACCCAGGTTATAAAGAACACACACACACACTTGCTTTCATTTCAACATTGTAAATATAAAATTGTATCATAACAATGGGAATATGTTATTTTAAAAGCAACAGGTATGAACATATCATTGTCCCAGGGAGTATAATAGAAAGGAGAATTTTCCAGGGATCTTTGTTTTGAAAAATATAGTGATACTAGGAGAGAGTTCAAAAGTCAGGGAAAGAGAGAAAGGAGACTTCCCGGTTGGCTTCATGATTAAATATATTTATCTCCTCTCATCAACCCTGAGGCAGAGAAGAATGAAAATTAAACTCTGCCTTTACACTTTACTTCTGTTACAACACTCCTCAACCCAACCCTTCTTGCTCTGTTCATCCAAATCCTGCCCATTTTTCAAAGTGCAGCTCAAATCCTGCTTCTCTTGTAAAGTATTCCCTGACAATTTCATCTGGAAGCAATTTTTCCATCTTCTAAACTTCCACAAGACTTATTTTCCATACCACTCATTCATTACTTATTATTTACTGACTGGTACAGATGTAATATTTTCTGAATTGCTGCAGCTATTGTAGAGACTTTTTTTATCCTTTTGTATACACTACATACATAACTTAAAGGAAGCACATCTGTAATGCTTACAGTATGCCAGATACTGTTTTGAGAGCCTTAGAGATATTAAAATCTCTAACTACTTTACGAATATTAGGTAGCTAATAATAGATATTTTACGTGTGTATATATATTTTTGTGTGTACCCAAGTAAAATATATGTATGTATATGTATATGTGTGAGGTATATGTATATATGTATGTGCATATATGCATATACTATATATGTATATATGTGTGTGTGATTATATATGTATATATGTATGTGTTTATACTTATACATACACGTATTAAATCTTGTTTTTCTCATATGAATATCATATTGTAAAATTGAAATAAAACAATATTTATTCAGGAGTTTACTAAAAGACATCAATAAATTGTTAATAATTACAAATTTATTATTGAATTTATGTTATTTTTCTCACTTCTATAATAGATAAAGGTACAGACTGATAAATAAGAAACACAGTATATCTTAGTATTTTCCATCTTTGATGAAAATTTTAGAAGGGGAAAAACCCCATATATTATATTTAGAGTAATACAAAATTGGATTTTGTTTCTGAAATTAGGATCCTCTTATTTTTATTCGGCAGACAAAACGTGTTGGTTTTATTTCTCTGAAGGAAAAAAATGTGTACACAAACAAAAACTACTTGACAATTACCTAAGAGTCCTCCTAGATTCTAGTCCAGCATCACCGTCAACTAGCTCTAAGTATTAACCTTTCTGTTCCTTGGTTTCTTCATCTGGAGATGAGGGGCATCAGTTCAATTAACAGTATTATCTCCATTTCAAATTTCAAAATCCATGTATGATTTTGTCCATATAGAAGACAGTCTATTCAAAAGGATTTTGAACCATATCTATCATTAGTTTCTACAGTTATACAACTTAATGTAATCCAGGCAAAAATTTCCATTTCCAGAAGCTGATAAAGATGAAGTGATTAAAATAAAATTATAGGAATCTATCTGTACCTACATTACCCTTTTGTAGGTGTAAATATTTCCTGAATTGACATCATGCTGAAGATAATGCAAATTATTTAGAGCAGACAAGCAGGAAAATGTCTTTTAAAGTGCTTGCCTCTGTGCTAGGTATATCCTTGGAAAAATCCCACATTTATTCTGGACTAATGGATACTCTACCATTTTTAGGTGCCTTTTCAACATCCAACAGTGAACGTATTGCTTTCTGTGCAGTTCAGTCAAATACAATCATACTTATACCACTATTATTCCATACTTCTGGATTATGTGGCTTTGAATTTGAAAGATATTTGTTAAAAACGTGTTATGAAACAAAGAGATGGCAAGAACGTATCTCCATACCTATATCAAAAGTCAGCCCACAGCAAAGAAGTCTTCAAACTCATTTTTCTTTTTTACATTTTTTGTTAAAAAAACAGTGACTTTGAAAAAGGAACTAATTTTTTAAATTAGTAATGTTCTGTGTTGTGTTATTAATTAATCATCTGGAACTATAGATTATTTCCAACGAAACAGAAAATCCAGAGTGAGGGTCTAAGCTAGATGAACACTCTAAGAATATATATATATATTATATATATATAATGCATACATAAATACATACATATGTATGCACATACATATATATTCTTAGCGTAATATATATAGTAAGATATATTATATTTCATTATATATTATACTCTTAGAATTTTGAATATATATATATATATATATATACACATACACACACACAGACACCTCCAGACTTAACGATGATTCAACTTAAAATTTTTTGACTACTATGGTACAAAAGCAATACACATTCATTAGAAACTTTAATTCGAATTTTGATGTTTTCTCAGCTATCATGCAATATGATATTCTTCTTCTAATGCTGGGCTGCCACAGGGAACCGCAGCTGTCAGTCAGCGAGAGGATCACAAGGGTAAACAACCAATACACTTAAAAACATTCTGTACCCATACAACCATTCTACTTTTCACTTTCAGTACACTGAAACTGTTTGCTACACTACCTCCTAATTTTGGAACTGCTAAACACAGAGTTGGGAACTCTTCCTAGATTAAAAGTACTGCCTTGGCCTTGTGCAATTATACTGTTTAGGTTGCTGGACAAATCCAAGGATAAAACTGGCCTGGACCTAGTGATGGGCAATTCCAAAAGCAAGCTGAATGTGAAGTGCACTCACAGAGAACCTTAGTGTTAAAGAGCCTCTCTACTTGGGAATGGCTCAACACTGGGAAAATAAACCCTGGTTCAGCTGTAAAGAGAGCACATCCTTGGCCGTTTTTCCCCCTTAAGTCCGGAAACTGATGATCTGGTCAGCTTAGGAGAGGGAGGGAGGGAAGGAGGGAGGGAGGAAGATGAGAGAGAGAGAGAGAAACCTGTTAATAGCTGGTGCCAATTTAAAGAGAGAAGGAAAGGGCTTATTATATACGTATACACTAATATTATTCTTAAAGCCAATTCTGATAAATCCTTCGGGAAAGAAAGAGATGCAGCCATCTGTTAATGTGGCTTCAGCTTCTTGGTTTCCAAATGTTACAGCTGTCATCAGACCAGCCATTCCACCTGGGGCGGGGCCAGGAGGTTAGAGGTTAGAGTTGGGTTAGGGTTAGATCTGTCCACTAAGGACACAACTAAACGGCAACAAAATCTTGGGGCGACCCCTCTCTCTTTCCTCGAGTGCTTTCGCTAGCCGGTCCTACTTCCCCACTCCTTTGGGAGTTTCCTTTTCCATTACATAGGCAAGAGGGCGAGAGGTCCCAGCTTTCATCATTGTGAGTGGTTTGGCTGGGTGTGTACGTGCGAGTAACTCTGTGTGTGTGTGTATGTGTGTGTGTGTGTGTGCGTGTGCGTGTGTGTGTGTGTGTGTATGTGTGTTGGGGGAAAGTGGAGCTTGCTACAAGGGGCTTAGAAAAACTAGTCGCCAATTTAAAATATTTTCGGAGTGTTTGAATGATATCTTAAAAGCTAATCCCACTCTCAAATTCAGCGAAATGAACAGCACAGATAAGGAAGATGAAGAGGGTGGAAAACCCAAACAGCGGAATGGAGCTGTCCATGCCGCGGGAGTGACAGGGGAGCGCTCAGAGGAAAGCAGCTCTGCAGAGAAAGTCACTCTGGCTCTTGTCTCTCGGTCCACCAGCCGGCGACGCTTCTTCTATAAAAGCATTCCTAGAAAATAACCCTAAAACCGGGAAGGGTAGCGATCGTTGAGCGCAATTTCCAGGAGCCGGTCCCCGAAGCCGGTAGAGGTCCCTCTCCCCCCGCGGCTGGCGCGGAATGTGGCGATCCGGCCCGGCGCGGGGGATGATTTCTTGCGGCCGGAGCTCGGCGGCGGAAGCAGCTGCTGCAGCTTGCAGGTGTGGTGGGGCCGGCCGAGCTGACCACGCACAGACCCGGCGCGGCGGCACTGCGGCCCGGGGGCAGCCGGCGCCGGGGACATGCGCTGATTCGATCCCTCCGGAGAAGGTAAGCAGCCCGGCTATTATTAGCGTCGGCCACACTGCGCGGTGCTTTCTGCTTGGTGAGTAATGGGGTTTGCAATACAGAGGGAAGACGGGGAATATCCCTGCCGCCTTCTGCAATGGGAAAAGGAGCAACAACTGGAATTGAAATTGAAATGTTAATCAGCCAAGTGCTTGAGATTATTGGAGGAGCGGTGTTACTGGGCAAACAAAGCAGGCGGTCAGCCTCTGTAATCTTAAGATAATCAACCATTGCTATGCCACACTCGCTTAGATATTGAAGAGGATTCAGAATGTAAAATAATTTGAGTTGCACTTTTACGTTGCTACCTTCAACCTTCGCTTGGTTAATTTCTGGTTTGCGAGCAGCAGGTTCTTGTCAGCAGCCTGGAGAAGTAATCGGAAATCTTCCCTCTCCTTTTGCCTTCCTCAGTCTTCTCCCTTTCCAGTTATCAGAATGGGTCTGCACATCTCAACGTCAAACACCCACTTCAATACTGAACCTTTAGAAAGAATCTCAAATTAGAGGAGAAACTTACCTCCTGGAGTTCAGCTTGGGTTGAGCAGCACTTGTCCCCACTTCTCCGTTCATTTACCATCTTCTCTTGTCAATCATTTCATTGATTTCCCCCCCACCCCGCTCCGGGGATGCTGTGCCCATTAACAAGCCAGCTCTTGTCAGCTCCTGTCCACCACCTCTGTTCCGTGACTGATTTTTCAAGTACCCAGTAGGGGAAACTAGGAGAACTGCTCTGCCATGTGGCTTGCAGTCTCAGGTTTTATGGTAGGAGGGTTACTTTCTGGGTTGCCTCTGGCCAATCATCTTGCTTAGCCCATAGTGTGACTCAGGGTCCTACCTGGTGGCACGTGCGTCTCTCAGCCAAGATGGATTCCAGCATGAAGTATTCTGGGAGGTTGGCTGTCTCCTCCCTCTTTTGAGCTCTCCCGAATTCTCCCGGTTAATTTTCAGCACCATGTTCCTTATCTGGGCTTCCTGCTGTGACACAACTCAGGTAACTGGCCCTGGTCAAAGTGGGGGGGTTTCAGTCGGTGATCTCCTAACAACCAGAGGCTTTGAAAAACTTCAGCATATTTTGGGAAAATGAGAAGATCACTTTGTATGCATAGGCCTGTGCACACAAAGGCTGTGTACATTCCTGGGAAAGGCCCCAGAAGGCCCTAAGCTCTCCTTTCATCTGACCTGGTAATTCTGCAAAAGCAGAAGTGAAGTCTAAGGTGGAGTTAGAAAATGTCTGCCTAAGAGTTAAAGGTATGCCCCATACACATAGAGACACCCTTGGCGAAAGTTGGGATATTTAAAGATATTTAAAGAAATCTGTTCAGTCATTAGCTGACCATCAAGCTAATTGAGTGGTGACTTCAGTGACCAAACAGGAAAGTAATATATACATTATAGAATTAGTACAAGAAAGTCACTAAAAAACAAACAGCTATAACAACAAACTTTGAGTGGGAGTTCTGATTTCCAAAACTGATACATTAAGGAAACTCTAAAGGTTTCAATACAAATTATGAGACATGTAAAATAATGAGAAAGTATGGTGCTCACACAGGAAAAAAGTAGTCAACAAGAAGCTATAATATATATGTTTAAAAAAAAGAACTAAAGGGAAAGCATATATAAAGAATTAAAGGAAAGAATGAGAACAACGTGTGACCAAATAGAGAACACCCACCTGCAGCCCTCTCTAGGCTTCCTGTTCGACCTAAGAGGGAGAAAATTGAGAAATACCACTGAAAGTCATAGGCAGGGATACAGACTCACCAAAAGACCAAGACCTTACCATACAGCCATAGAAAACTTCCTCTCCCACACACCTTACCACCACATCATTTAAACTCCTGTATAATAACAGGAAATACAAGTGAAAGAACTGCATGTCTCAGACCTCATTTAAGAAGTATCTAAGGAAACCTGAAGATTACAGGAGTGACAAAAACAAGGATATCAGAGGAAATTTTAACCTCTCACTCCTACAGCTAGAGCAAGCAGTAAGCACAACCTAAATCCCAGTCAGGTAAACTTAAAACCTCACACTAGAGGCCAATTTATCTCAGTTCCTTTTACCCAGTACATCATTTCCAGCCTTTAACAAAAATTACAAGAAGGACTACAAGACAAAAAACAAACAAACAACAACAACAAAAAACACAGCATGATAAGATGAGCAAATATCAGAACTGGACTCATATTTGGCAGAGATGTTGGTATTATCAGACAGGGAATTTAAAATAACTAATAAATACGGTAAGGGCTCTAATGGGAAAAGTGGACAACATGCAAAGATGGATGCATAATGTAAGCAGACAGAGGGAAACTCTAAGGAAGAATCAAAAGGAAATGCTAGAAGTCAAAAACACTGTAACAGAAATGAAGTGTGCCTTTGATAGACTCATCAATAGACTGGACACAGCTGAGGAAAGTATCAGCAAGTTTGAAGAAATGTCAATAGAAACTTTCAAAATTTAAATGCAAAGAGAAATAATAATGAAAAAGAACAGAATATGCAAAAGCTGAGGGACAATTACAAAAGGTGTAATGCGTAATGCATAATGGGAATACCAGATGGCAGAGGAAGAAAGGAATGGAAGAAATGTTTGAAATAATAATGACTGAGAACTTCCTGACATTAATGACAGACACCACACCACAAATCCAGGAAACTCAGAACAGAGGGAAGAATAAATTAAAAAGAAAAAAAAAAAAAAGCTAGGCATATCATATTCAAACTTCATAAAATTAAAGACAGAGCAAATCTTAAAAGAGAAAAACACCTTACCTATAGAAGGACAAGATAAGACTTATATAGAACTTTTATTCAGAAACCATGCAAGCAAGAAGAGACTGGAGTGAAATATTTAAACTTTGAGAGAAAGAACCCAAAGATCTAGAATTCTGTACCCAGAAAAATTATCCTACAAAAATGAAAGAGAATTAATTTTCACAGACAAACAAAAATTGGGGAAATTTGTAGCCAATAGACCTGCCTTGAAAGAAATGGTAAAAGAAGTTCTTCAGAAAGAAGGAAAATGATAAAGGTCTGAAACTTGTATCTACATAAAGAAAGAAAGAGCAGCGAAGAAATATGAGGTCATGTTGGTAATTTGAAATCAGCCACAATGGAAGTATGTACATTTGCATGTTACTAATCAGTCATACAGCTGCAATTAACATTCCCAAATAGTTTGTTAAACTTTTACCAACCCCCCATGTGATATCAGCCTTATTTCTTTTTTTTAAAAGGTGATCATCTTTCAGGACAAAACATGATGAGCTGATAATTTTACTTCAAAGTCTGATTTTATCAGTCCTGTTCCTGGGACTCCATCTCCAAATTATGGCAATAGGTAATGGGTTGCCATATTTATAATTCAGTAATTAGTTTCTGCCTTTTTCCTTAGTCTTAAGTTTTAATATGTTATTGTTTTTGTTATAATTATTGTAATTGCTTTTCTTATTTTCCTCCTCCTTCATCTCTTTCTTATTTTTGTCTTTCCCTTTTATTATTGTTTCTTCAAGAGACAGTGGTATATGTGTGGAGATACTGTATCAGGGACTGTCAGCTATATACATTTTTCAAACAGAATTTCTCCCTATATCTTTTTAAGCATTTATTTTTATCTAAAAAATACATTCACATTGTACAAACATCAGAAACCATAAACTATAGTGAATATATTCCTCTTTTGCTCCCAATCTCTGCCCAATTAACTTCTATCCTCTCCTTCTAACAGGTAATTCTTATTATTACTTGTTTTTTGCTTCCTACACACTTCATATAAATTTTTAAAATGTGTGTCCTGGCAAGTTCAAATATCTATTTTTTTCTCTCCCTTTTAAAACATGAATCCTAAATGCTATATTGGATACCACGTACCTTGCTTTTTCACTTACTATATTTTGAGATATTTCCATATAAGTACATTAAAAGTTTATGTTTTGTACATCTACATAGTTTTTAATTGTGTGGATAAAGCGTGAACTACTACTCCTATAGTTTTCCTTCTCAGTAATCGACACTATCTTTTCATTTGCTAGAGTCAGACACTTTAGTGTCATATTTGACTCTTCTCTTTCAAATTCCACATCCAGTTCTTCCACAATTCTTGTTGGCTCTACCTTCAAAATATATTCTGCATCAATTCTTTTCTTACTAATTTCACCAATTCTACTTCTATCCCAAGCTATCACTGTATTCCTTGACATCTTTGAGTATCACAGAGCCCCAGAAGCTTATCTGTGAGTTCCTCTGCTTTTGCTAATATGCTCCATGCTCAGTGGGAAAGACTTCACACCCAGGTAGTTCCCCTGTTAACCAGACCAGCTGTACCCCATCTGGATCTGAACCTAATATATTTTACTCCTCTGTCAGTCTGCAAAATTATTCAGACAAACCAATCACATCCTCAAGATGTGAACTGGAATGGGGGTGGTCCACTTGTCTCTGGTTACTACAAAGTCTGCCTTCAACAGCCCCTGCTGATTCTTGTAACTCTTGTGTTGCCCTGCATAGTGTGTGGAGTCCTCCTCTCCCAGGTTATGAGTATGTTTGACTAATAAACTGCCGTCAATCTCATCTGTTCAAAGTTGAATGTCATATCTTCAGCCATTTTGTACTATTTAGGGTATGGGACTCATCCTTCACCGGTGGCGTGAATAGGATGTAGTGAGAACAATCACCATCTAGTTCAGTTTTCTCTTTCATAACTATCACATTCCCCTCCCGAAGTCGATTTTCAATACTGCAATCAGTGTGTTGAAAACATGAGTAATATGTATATATATATATATTTTTTGCAGTACACGGGCCTCTCACTGTTGTGGCCTCTCCCATTGCAGAGCACAGGCTCCGGATGCGCAGGCTCAGCGGCCATGGCTCACGGGCCCAGCCGCTCCGCGGCATGTGGGATCTTCCCGGACCGGGGCACGAACCCGTGTCCCCTGCATCGTCAGGCGGACTCCCAGCCACTCCGCCACCAGGGAAGCCCGTATGAGTAATATCTTGAAAACCCTCTACTCTAACCCATCCAATGGCTTTCCATCTTGTAGAGTAAAAGCTCAAGTCCAAACAGAGCTTACAAAGCCGTACATATTCTAAGCACGCTATTGATCATTGACCCACTCATCTACAGCTCCTGTTCCCATTCAATCTGATCCAGACACACTTGTCCTGTGCTGTTCCTTCTTGGTATGTTTCCAAAGATGGGCCAGTGGCAGCAGGCCATTGAGCTCGATAGAAACCACAGCAGTTGTTTAGATCTTAGATCAATAGACTATTTTTTTTTTTTTAGGGAGGAGTATTTTATCACTGATATTGTTTACACTTGTCAGTTCATGAAGATAATAAACATTTAATCAGTCTTATTATTGATTTAAGATGTTCTGTATACAATGCACAACTTATTGACTACAACCATGGTGAACTACTTCCACTGACCACACCCTCCTTTGCATTTTAGGGTGTTTGCACTGGTATTCCCTTTACCTGAAATCTCTCCTCTGAGTTTCATATGGCTTATATATTCACTTTTATCAGGCCTTTACTCAGATGCCATTTTCTTATTAAGGCCTCTGTTACTACTGTGTTTAAAATGGAAATCTTATTCCCATTCTTTACGTGATTGACATGAAATAGGAAAGGTTTCAAATTCAGAATAAAATGTTTTGTAAATATTTATGTTTTCTCAAAATTCAGATTGGTTTTATTCTACAGCTCCAATTTTATACCCACTTCTAAGAAATTGTAAAAGACAAGCATTTTTATAAAACATTTGTGTTAAATCCAAATGGCTGTCAATTTACTTACATACCTCATTAGACACAAGTTAACCTTCAGACCTTTAACTTTAAAAAATGAAGCTGAGATGAGACTATGTGAAGAATAAGGTATGTTTTGCCTCTCCTTCAAGAATTTTGATGCCACTTTCTATTATGGAAACTCCCAGAATGTATTGATACTGATAATTACGATGATAATAATTGAGTTAGTTACCATAGGCTAGATACATTTTTATATACTTTATTGAATTGTTGTAATAATACCATGAGACTGGTATTATTATGTCCCTATTACAGATGAGAAAAATGAGACCAGAGTTATCAAGTCATTGAACTAAGGTCACCCAGCTGGTAATTGGCTATTAGGGTTTTCACTTAGGTCTACTTCCATCAAAAGCCCTTGCTCTTAAATAGAGCACTATGCATCCCCTTCGTGGAAGCAAACATACCAGAAGACCGAAAGGTTTGTGTCAATAATATTAGAATATTAGGATGGAGTAAACGAGAACACATCTATATTCAGTTTAAGGTGGAAAAACAAAAAGTGAAATCTTTTGTTCATTGATTTGGGACTAGCAGTGCAGGGGTCTGTGAACTATAGTCTATTTATTGATGATAGGACCTACAAATGTTAGTCATTTGGCAGGTAGAAATACAGCTCCTGATCCAATGTTAATGTAATAAATTTAAATGCTACTAAACATTACTTTGGTAACTGCAAACCAAAGGTCTGCAGTCATTTGCATGTAATGTATAAATAAGCATTTTGACTTACATGTTGTCACAAGCATAAATTCAGTTTACTCTTTCTAAAAGCCAGAACTTGGCTATGAACATTAAAGATGACTTGTATGACCGTGTTAATCTTTCCACCTCATATTTCAATTTTTATGAGAACTTTATTACTAAATAATATATCTCCATGCTCTCCTTTTGTAGCACTACTGCCCATTACTTGCCTAAACTATACTCTGTCATTACTTTTAGCAGTTTTATGCCTCGTATACTGTACAGCCTGTGATGATTGTCTTTCTAATAAATTCTTCATCACTTTCAATATAATCATCTGCATTGCAGCTTCATTAATCTCCTTTCATTCAAAGATCCAGGTAGGCAGCATCCCGCTGAGTAAAAGGTTTTAAAAAACTTAATTGGGCCACAGGAACCTGCTTCTGGGCTTTAGTCAGTGTCATGAAATATGGCAGCTACTAATATAATACTGGTGGCTTTTGAATAACAGATTAATTAGGAACATCCTTATGTAGAGAAATAAATGGAGTGTTCATGACATGATTTTCACTGCAACAGTAAAATGCAAAAACTCAATACTCAACCAAGTTTAAACCTATCCTTGTTACCTTGATGTGTGCAGGTTTCGGAGACTCAGAAACACACTCCTGCCAGAACCTCTTCATTTAAAATTAACTCATATACCTGTGGCTCCATCTACCACAGTAATTGAAGGTAATGTACTCACAGGTTTTGCCTTCTATCTCAGCTACCCTAGTTAATTATGGTCATTGTTTGGGGCAGAATCCCTTATCATCTAAACTGTGTGTGAACTGACAACCAACACTCCTCTTTCTTTTCCTTCAGGGAGTATCCTGATGATGTTTGGGGAGAAGGCCAAGACTACCATAATCTAATAGACAAATATTCTGAAATTATTGACTGTCATAAATGGGAAGGGTGATAGTATCTCCAGCTCTAAATTAGAAAATCCATGAAGAAGAAAGAAATTCCATTGATGGGGGAAAATCTAGGAGTGGGTAGGTACTGGCAAATCAGATGTGATAATATTTGGGGGTAAACCCAAACTGACCAAATGATCAAGGGGATTTTTCATTAAAAAATCAATGCATGGTATGGATATATATACTGAGTTTTAATATCTGCTTAAGAGGTGACTTGGTAAGGAAAATCCCATTTAGATTTTGTAGAGCTTAACTAAGACTTAAATAAGAATTTAAAACTAAGAATTTTAAGAATCTAACTAAAAAAGAACTTTAGCCAATTAGGCTATTATGTTGTAATTTTAAAATGTGAGTGTGACACCAGCAGTCAATTTGATAAGTAAATCATGGCATAGTTATGCATAGAATACTATAAAAATGAGAATGAACAAATAATATCTCTGTACAAGAATATGGATGAAGATCACAAATGTACTGCTGACCAAAAGGAGCCAGACCTGAAAAAAGATATACTGTATTATTCCATTCATATAAAGTTCAAAACCAGGCAACGCTGATTGACTCCTTCAGCCCCAGATCCTGGAAACCGCTTATCTGATTTCAACCCCTATACCGTAGTTTGCCTTCTATAAAATGTCATACAAATAGAATCACATAGTGCTTAGATTTTTGTATCTGGCTTCTCTCACCTACAATAGTGTTTTTGAGGTTGATCCATAGTTTTGCATATATCAGTAGTTTGGTTCTATTTATTGCTCGTTTAACTCTGTCTCATTGCTGAGAATCTTATCGTATGGATGTGCCATGTGTTATTTATCTATATATTTACCTGTTGATGGATGTTTGGCTTCATTCTAGGTTTTGGCTACTATGAATAAATCTGCTCTAAACATTTGTGGGGACGTGTGTTTTCAGTTTTCTTTGCTAAATACCCAGGGCTTGGATTGCTGGATCATATGTTTAACTTTTATTTATTTATTTATTTGTTATTTATTTATTTATGGCTGCACTGCTTGGCTTGTGGGGTCTTAGTTCCCCGACCAGGGTTTGAACCCACGCCCTTTGCAGTGAAAGCGCAAAGTCCTAACCACTGGAACTCCCGGGAATTCCCTATGTCTCTCTTTAGAAGAAACAGCCAAACTCTTTCCCAAAGTGTTACATTTTGCATTTCCACCAGAAATGTATGTGTTCCAGTGGCACTTCACCTTGTAAACTCTTTGTATCACTTGTTTTTCCTTTGTGTGTTTGTTTTTTTAAGCTACTTTTTAAGCTGTGTAGTGGTATCTCATTGTGGTTTCAATGGAAATTTTCTTAATGAGTAAAATTATTTTAAGCATATTTTCAGGCAATTATCTGCCACTCACATTTCTTCTTTGGTGAAATATCTGTTGAAATATTTTACCCATTTAAAAAATTGTGTTGTTTGTTTATTATTGTGGGAAATGTTTATATACTTTAAATCAAAGTTATTTAATGGATAGATATATGTTTTGTAAATATTTTCTTTTTTCCCTCTTTGTTGTTTTATAAACTATGGCCTTTTTTCTAATTTTAGAACTAATAATTTTTTTTTTTTTTTTTTTTTTTGCCGTACATGGGCCTCTCACTGTTGTGGCCTCTCCCATTGCGGAGCACAGGCTCCGGACGCGCAGGCTCAGCGGCCATGGCTCACGGGCCCAGCCGCTTCGCCGCATGTGGGATCTTCCCGGACCGGGGCACCAACCCGTGTCCCCCGCATCGGCAGGCGGACTCTCAACCACTGCGCCACCAGGGAAGCACCACAAATATTATTCTTGTTTTGATCCTCCCTCTCCTCTCACCACTTAAAAAGCCAAAAGCCATTCTTAATTTGCAAAACTAAGCTGCACAAAAACAGATGGTGGGCTGGATTTGTCTTGCAGGTCGTAGTTTGGATTCTGGAGTTTTATTCTGACATCTGCACTCTTACTCAAGTTGTTTCCACTGCATGTCTTGTCTTCCTGGCTTTCTTTCACTCTGACCCTCTTCAACAGCTCTTCTATTCTTATCCCTTCCATTGAGTTCTGCCCACACCTTTTGGTGGATCTCCTTCACATACTGACTTCTAGTGGCTCTGCTCTTTGTTAGCTGGAGGACCTTGGGCAAATTATTTAATATCTCTTAGTCTTAGGTTTCTCACCTGTAAGATGGAGATAATACTAGTACCTACCTCAAGGTATTCTGTGTGTGTGTGCGTGCGTGTGTGCGCGCGTGCGCGTGGACACACACACATTAAATGAGATAGTGCATATAAAGCACTCAGCACAGTGTCAGATATACTAAGTGCTCACTAGTGTTATTTAAGTTATTTAATGTTACTTAAGTTAAGCATTTATGTTGTTTAAGTGTTTTGTATGTAATAGTTTTGTTCCTTCATTTGAAGCTTCCCAGATGCTAATGTTTTTCTTGTGTTCTCACAACAATAGCCTAGGGCTCTATTTAAAGCAGGTGCTATAAATATTGAAAGTACAAAATGAGTTAAATTTAAGAAAGCTAAACATTTCCAGAAATAGTTATATGGAAGGTAGGAATCATAGCAGCAGCCCAGGCCACACCTACTGCTGGAAACTATAGGGCAGGCTTGTATGGCATTCTCAGGCTCTCAGTATGGTGCCTCTTCAAATTCCTGTTCAGCTGGGGAAAGGTTAAGCGCTCCTTGTGGGAGAGGCAGACCCACCCCCCTCAGCTCTTAGCCCTTGACAAGAACACTTCCCGTCTAGCCCCAAGCTTGTTCACCTCCCCCAACAAGTCAAACTCAGAGGCTAACCAGACGCCCCACCACCACCACCCCTTCTTACCAGGCATTTAACTACCACCTTTACACACCCTTGTGGGATCTTACCATCTCCAAGTGACTTTTTAACCTATTCCTCTCAACCACATGTCACATTCTTCATGGAAGGAGTTTCGATGAATACAGCGTTTTCTGTCTGGTTACATTTCCTATGATAACTCAGCGCTTGCCTGCCTCTTAACCCAGCTCAGTGTGCACTGATCAGGTTGCTATTGGGTTTTGGATAAAAACCTTTGCTCCTTGGGAAGGAGAATTGCAGTGTCTGTCTTAGATTTGGTCCTCTGGTCCGGCATAGGGAGAGAGGGATCTGAGGCAGAGTTGAAAGTGTTTCAGAAGATGCTCTGAGAGATACTATGGTAAACTGCTGTTTGGATATAAAAGAGGGACACTGGATTGGGTGAGAGAGGCATCCTCTGCACTTCTGGATGGTTCTTCTGTGCCTGAGAGCTTGCAGGGTGGGTACAAATGTGCCACTCTGTCTGATGGGAGGGGACAGACAATGGGCTTCAGAGGCATGACAAGGTTCCCTCATGCAAGTTTGCACAGAGAAGGCCTTGTCCACTGGGCATGAAACCTGGTAGTGAGAAACCACTGGTGTGGAGAGTGTGTGGACAGTAGGAACATGGACTTTGGTGTCAGATGCTCTACCACTTAACTAATAATTGTGGACTATTTCTCTGGAAATCGAGATAATACTTACTATATAGGGTTGTTGAAAAGATTAATACATGTAAGGCATGTGGTAAGTGATGTTAAATTATAAGAGACATGGGTCAGTAACATATGAGATATTACTGGCAATGTGACCCCATTTGAATCTATGAAGAGTGGTCTGGCGTTTAGACACATGAGTCACATATGTTTCCATGTGCCTTGGGTGGCCATGAAATTAAGTGGTCTTTTTTCTCTTTTAAAAACCACATCCCTTTAATAGAAAACTGCAGCAAACACCATGCAATATGTGAAAAGGACCACTTATTTATTGTCACTACATGTCAAAAACCAGCTGGACCATTTTCTTGTAGCAGATGTTTGCCAAATTAACTTTGGAAACAGAATTCATGTAGGGTATTTCTGTTAGCACAATGAATGCAACTAGGACACATACAGATAAATTTTTGAAAACATTTTTCAGGAAATGTCAATACCCTCTTAATTTAAATGTCAATACCCTCTCAGGAAATGTCAATACCCTCTTAATTTAAAAGAAATTCATTTACAAATGATCTGCAATTCAGAACAGCTTTAAAAATTTGACCATGAAGACTTAAGAACATTTAATTTATGTTGTTTGTGGTAATGGTAATTATTAAGTGTGATAATGTGCTTTATAATAAGAAATATATATTTGGTCATTGTCCTATTCCTGGCACAGAGCTCCTAAAATCCTTGGAATTTTCTGTGAAGAGAGCAATAAAGGTGTCTTTTGTTATGTTAATGAGGTTGCTTTTGAAAAGCTCCTAAGGATGGGGGCTGGCTGCCAGTGGAGGCAGCTGTGTGAACAGAGGGTGGAAACTTTCAGCCCTGCCCCTCAACCTCCTGGGAGGAGAAAGGGTCTGGAGACTGAGTTGAATCATCCGTTGTCAATGATTTAATCAATCATGCCTATGTAATGAAGCCTCCATAAAAACCCAAAAGAGTGATGTTTGGAGTGCTTTTGGGTTGGTGAACATGGGGAGACTTGGGGAGAGTGATGTGCTTGGCGAGAGCATGGAAGCTCCAGGCCCTTTCCGTATACCTTGCCCTATCTATGTATCTCTTCCATCTGGCTGTTCCCGAGTTACACCCTTTTATAATAAATCAGTAATCTGGTAAGTAAAACATTTCTCTGAATTCTGTGAGCCGCTCCAGCAAATTAATTGAACCCAGAGAGGGGTTTATTGGAACATCCAATTTATAGCTGGTTTGTCAGAAGCACTAGTGACAAACTGAACTTGCATCTGAAGTGCGGGGCGGGGGGCAGCACTCTTGTAGGACTGAGCACTTAACTTGTGGGATCTGATGTTATCTCCAGGTAGATAGTGTTAGGACTGAGTTAAATTGTAGGACACCCAGCTGGTGTTGGAAGACTGCTTGGTGTGGGGAAAAAACCCACACAAATTGGGTGCGGAGGCTTATTAAGAAATAGAGTTATCTTCTGTTGATTCATAAGGAGTGTCTAATTCTTTTTCATTCACAAACAAGCTGTGCCAGGACCTGGGAATAAAAAGTCTATTAAGAATTAGCCTCTGCATAAATTGTAGCAATATTTTTTTGGATCTGTTGACTAAGGCAAAGGAAACAAAAGCAAAAATAAACAAATGGGGCCTACTTAAACTTAAAAGCTTTTGCACAGCAAAGGAAACCATCAACATAACAAAAAGATGACCTACTGCATGGAGGTAAATATTTGCAAATGATATGACCCTTAAGGGGTTAATATCCAAAATATACTAAGAGTTCATACAACTCAACATCAAAAAAAAAAAAAAAAACCTGATTAAAAAATGGGCAGAAGAACTGAACAGACATTTTTCTAAAGAAGACATACAGATGGCTAACAGGCACATGAAAAGATGCTCAAAATCACTAATCATCAGAGAAATGCAAATCAAAATCACAATGAGGTATCACCTCACACTTGTCAGAATAGCTATCATCAAAAAGACCACAAATAACAAATATGAGTGAGGATGTGGAGAAACGGGAATGCTTCTACACTGTTGGTGGGAATGTAAATTGGTGCAGCCACTGTGGAAAACAGTATGGCAGTTTCTCAAAAATCTAAAAATAGAACTGCCATATGACCTAGCAATTCCACTCCTGGTTGTATATCTGAAGAAAACAAAAACATTAATTCAAAATGATATATGCATCCCAACATTCATAGTGGCATTGTTTACAATAGCCAAGATATGGTGGTAGCACCCTAAGTGTCCATCAACTGATGAATGGATAAAGAAGAGGTGGTAGATATACACAATGGAATATTACTCAGCCATAAAAAAGAATGAAATTCTGCCATTTGCAACAACATAGATGGACTTGGAGGGTATCTCACTTAGTGGAATAAGTTGGACAGAGAAAGATAAATACTGTATGATATCACTTATATGTGGAGTCTAAAAAATAAAACCGATTTACAGAGAACAAACTAGTGGTTACCAGTTGGGAGAGGGTTGGGGGGAGGCATAAGATAGGGTAGAGGATTAAGAGGTACAAACTACTCTTTATAAAATAAATAAGCTACAGAATATATTATACAGCACAGGGAATATAGCCAATATTTTGCAGTAACTATAAATGGATTACAACCTTTAAAAATTGTGAATTACTATGTTGTACACCTGAAACTTATAAATCAACTATAAGTTAAAAACAGAAAGAAAAAAAAAGAATTAGCCTCTACCCTCAGGGGTCTTTCAGTCTAATTGGGAATCAGGTAAAGTAACACATCCACTGTGGTAAAGGGCTAAGATTCAGGTGTGCCTTGTGTCCTGTGGAAGCCCAGACTGAGGGGCCAGGGAACACTTCTTGAAGGGGTGCAACTTGAGAGATGAGGGAAAGTTTGCAAAGCAAAAAGCATGCAGGGCCTTTCACTCAAGCTGACAAATGCAGAAAGCAAGTGTTTACCTAGGGAAGCCTGAGCTCTGGCATCCTGAGTTTCCACCACTGTCCACCATTACGAACTCTGAGACCTGGCAGGCTTAGTACCTTTCTAAGGTCTGGCTACTTTTCTGACCAATGGGGAATTGCTCCCAGAGCCAGGTGATCACGGGGCATCTTTTGGCCGCCTCTGCAAAGACCGCCCTGGGCAGCAGAGGCGCGTAGGAGCTCCCTTCTGGGAGGCGGTGGATGTTCTCAGGGGCTAAGCTGGTGTCCGGCTGGGCTAGGCGGAGGACGGGTCCGGAGACAGCGCCCGCCAGTCTCCCAGGCAGAGAGCACTCCCTTAAGGCCCCAGATGTGTGTCAAATCAGAGGCCTGACCTCAGGCCGAAGCTGCAGGACAAGCAGACGAGCCTCCCGACCACAAAGTCTGGGCGCCCAGCGGCTGCTCCGCACAGGGCCCTGGAGCAGGTGAGTCCCAGCACCAGGCCCGGAAAAGCTGTTTCTCACGTCGCTACAGCCTTGTGGGTCTTGGGCATAAGAGCCCCTTGGTTTTCAAAGCTAGACGTTTGGGGGCTCGCCTCTCAGGTGCAGGTCTTGGAAGTTGGGGTGCCTGGTGTGGGGTTCAGATCCTTTGCTCCTCGGAGACACTCTGGCTGTTGAGTTCCCTCCTGACTGGGGCGGGGAGGGGGCGTGGGGGAGGAGTAGGGGTGGCGTTTATGCCGAGACTGAGTCCCAGCCCTTCCCACGTGCTGCCTGTGGGCCTTCTCCTTGGCCCCATTTATAGAAGTTGCTCAGTTTTTAGGTTTTTTCAGAGGAAGTTGTTCTATTTGTATCTGTAGATTCAGTGTGTGTGTTGCCATCTTGAACCTGAGTTTTAAACGGAAGTACTTAATCATATATTTTTTAACAAAGTCTATAGTAAATCAATATTTCTGTCTTCCTCCTGAACAAGATTAGTATTTTTAGAATGCTTTAACTTCGTTTAAATACTCCTCCCATGGTCTGCTGTGAGAGGCTTTTCCATCTTCTGTGCCATTTTTATCTAGTATTTTAATTCCATTTTGTTTTTCAGTACAAAAAAGTTATCATTTATGTATTTTTTTAAAAAGTAGACTATTTTTTAGAGCCGTTTTAGGTTCATGGCAAAATTGAGTGGAAAGTATTGAGAGTTCTCATATACCCCTTGCCCCCATCCTCATTATTTTTATAGTCAGTTCTTACTTAAATTTACCAACGGGTGTTCTGGTTTTTTGCGTCCCATTGCTCCATGCATCCCATACCTCCCTTCTGAATTTATTTCCATTAATGTGATGTGAACCTTTATTATAATTTCTAGGAATGCAAAATAAATATATCTGTAGTTTTTCAGGGGTGAAGAACTTCTAGTTGTTGGTTCTGTGGGCTGAGTCATTAGAATTCCTGTTTTTTTTTTTTCATAGTTTAGGTGAGTGAGGTCATCTACATGGATATTCTTTTGAGAGTACCATGCATGCCTGGGATGGGAGACCTCCCATGAGATGTTTTTTTCTGTTTGCCTCTGTCCACACTCAGTAGTGTTCATGAGTCCCCCATCAGTTTTCGTTTTAAATAATTTTAGACTTAACAGAAGAGTTGCAAAGATAGTACAGGAAGCTCCCACATACTGTTCACCCAGCTTTTCCTATTACTGCAGCCCTTAGCAAGCCTACGATTGGCCTTCAGCAATTTGTTAAACATTTCTAGCTCAATTCTTCCTAATGGCTTATATGGTGTCCAGAGGTGTTTGTCCCAGCCAGGCAAAGGCCTGGGTCCTGTTTCTTCCTGTGGATGCCTGTTTTTCCTCAGATTCTGGGTTGGTTATTGGCTCCGTGACCTCCGCTTTCTGATGAGTTCATGAAAAATTGTTAATTTGCCGTTTGTCTAGCTTGTTCCTTGTTGTAAGTGTGAGTGTGATGCTTTCCAAGGCTATGTCTCCAAGTGGAACCAATTTTGGCGTTACTTTCTTCTTCTAATTTCTGTACTGCTCAGGTGGTGCAAATTTGGGACCTGCACTGGCGGCCAGCACAGCTTCAGTGCTGCTGGCACAGTTGGCTCTCCGTGTGTTGCAATCCTGGGTTAGTAAGCCGAGATCCTTTGGTCTCTGCTTATGGACAGGTAGGTGGGTTTTATTTTGCTTTTTTTTTTTCTTTATTTTTGGTTCTACCTTTGTAGAAAATTGTGGTTACCAATGACTCCATGGGGATTTCCCTGAAGATAGAAATGACCTAAAAGAATACCTTTCCTTTATTTAGTGTTTTCTGTTTTCTAAGATACATGGGGGCTTCCCTGGTGATGCAGTGGTTGAGAGTCCGCCTGCCGATGCAGGGGACATGGGTTGGTGCCCCGGTCCGGGAAGATCCCACATGCTGCAGAGCGGCTGGGCCCATGAGCCATGGCTGCTGAGCCTGCGTGTCCAGAGCCTGTGCTCCGCAACGGGAGAGGCCACAACAGTGAGAGGCCCGCGTACCGTAAAAAAAAAAAAAAAGATACATGGACTGCCTATGCACCTCTGTGGCACTTTCCATATAATCTGATCTCCATGTGATTTTCTTCTATTTTTTTCTGCTTCCATTTGTTTTGCATATATTAGATTGGAATCACTTTGAATAAAGAGGACATAATTTCTACTCTTGTACACCATGTTAGTGCTGAGCATGTATGTTCATTCAGCAAATATTTTCTGATCCCCTGCTGGGTGCCACAAACTATTCTAGGACCTGGGTGTATAGTGGGGAGCAAGAAGAAAATTTCCTCGCTTTTTAGTATTGTGAGGAGTCAGACACAGAATAAATACGTAATTACCAACTATGATAAAGAAAAGTACATGGTGCTCTGAGACCTAGTTTATGGTGGGGGCTCAGAAAGACTTGTCTCAGGGAGTGACTTTTAAATTGAGACTTCCAGGCAAATAAGACTTATGGGAAGAGTGGGAGGGAACAGCATCACAGACAGCGAACAGCATATGCTAAAGTATTTTGGTGGCAAAGAGTGTGGGGCATTCAGAGAACTGAGCAGTCAGTGAAGCTGGAGTGAGTGAGGAAATGAACCTGAAGGAGTGGTCAGAGGCTGGAAGATACAGGGTCTTGAAGGAGTTGATACTTCATTGTAGTTTTGGCAGCCATGGAAGGGTTTTGCTCTAGTTTACATTTAAAAACATTACTCTGGATGCTGGGTAGAAGACTGATAATAAGGGAAAGAGAATGGGAATAAGCTGATAATCTGGGTGGTCCGGGCAAGAGAGTACAGTGGCCTGAACAAGGGTAGGAGCAACAGGGATTGAGGGAAGAAGGACTCGAGGTACAGTCTGGATGTGGAAGGGGCAGGACTTGATGATGCTGTGTTTGGGGGAAGGGTAGTTGGGAGGCAGAGGAAAGTTATCAACCAATGCTTTCAAGCTGATTTATTCACTTCCTCTGCCCACTCAAACAAGGGAAGAAAATTGTCATGTGAGTCTCTTTTTTCATGATTTTCACTGAGCAGAAACCTGCTCTATAGCCACCTAAGTCTGGTTTGTCTTACTCACTGTGTTCCATTCTACATTCTGTCTTGTCTAGTGGGATTTTCATTCTCAACTGCATTACTAGCTGTTTGGGGGTGAGGCGGGGCAGGGGGAAGGACTATGTTGCTTTCATCTCCCGTCCTATGTAGCACTTAGCACAGTCCTTTGCTCAGATGCTGAAAATCATTTTTGAAATATACATTTCTTTTGAGCACTTTATGTTTCTTCAGTTGGACAAGAAAGATTTCACTTTCCTTTGGACTTAACCCTTCTTTCAGTTTCTAGTCCATTGGTAAACTATGGTGCACGTGGCATATGGATTATAAATTCAAGTTAATTTTTCCTCTGCTCTTTGCTTTTAGTCTACAGTAGAATCGAGCTGCTGGACCAGCAAAAAGCCAAGTGCTTTATCCAAGCCTGGTATTTGTATTTGTGAGGTGAGCTCCTGAGAAGCACATTGAAGCATTTTGCACATATGTTTTTCTCTTTTGCCTCTGTGGTAACACATTTTCCTAGCTGTGCTTTGGATTTTTCCCATTTCAGTTTTGAAATTTCCACATGGGGTTTAGCCACTTGGTGAAGTGCTCTCAGCTTCCCTGCTCACCATCAGGTTGGCTTCAGCAGTGAGACCTTTGATATCTTTCTGTTTTTCTGAGCTTGGGTTTACTGCCACACTTGCTGGCCTCTGGCTTTATTTCTTTCCCAGTATTTTATAGTTGTAACGTATGGGCTTTTCCTTTCAACAGTTCTCTGTCCTCAGGGAAGCACTCCGTCTTGTCTGTTCCATGGTTTTTGATTTTGACTCTGTTGCTACCCAGCTGTGACTATTGCAGCTTGAATCACAGCACCCCAGAGCATGGACCACTTTTCTTCAGTTTGCCTGTTTCTCATCTTCTCTGCCCTGACATTGTTTCAGACATAGTTTTTAATTCGGTGGAATTTTTCTCATTATTTTATTTCTTAGTTGCTGATTCCAGTCTGTCTCTTTAAAATAAAGCCGATTCTGTTAATTTCTTTCTTTCTTTTTTTTTTTTTCTATTTGGCAATGTGGAGATTGCCACTGCTCTTGAGAGCTGCTTTCCAATATGTCATTACTCAGCCTTGGAAGTAATTTTAGAATGTTGTGTGCCCCTGACTGTGGAACACCGCATTACCAAGGTCCCGAGTGTGGCACATCTGAAGGTGGGGGTGACCTGAAGAAGAATCTGTGACATTCGTACAGTGCCGTGCAGTTTACAAGGGACCTTTAAATCTGTGGTCTTGTTTAGTACTCACAATAAGCCTAGGAGTGTGGCAGGGCATTATAATTTCCTGTTTTAAAGTCAAGGAACTTGAAGATCATAAAGTGAAGTGTTTTCCCAATGTCGCCTAGCTAGAAGGTGATGGAGCCAGACTTTGAACTTATGTCCCAACAGTGTCTTTATAATATAGGAACTTTTCAATATCATTTAAATTTCAGGCTGGGATAATCAGGGTAGATTTCAGGCACAATTGGATTCAGGAACTCAAACAATGTTATCAGGGCTGAGTCTTGCTCTTGGCTCTGCCTTCCTCTGAGTTAACTTTCTCTTTATCCAGGCTCTTCTTTTGGGGAGCACTGTGGCTTCCAGTAGCTCCAGACTAATATCCACCAATCTGGGGGAAAGGAGAACATTCGTCTCCTGCAGAAGAACAGTGTTTGCTTTGCATTGTCCTTCATTGAGTTAATGTTTATCTCTGAGTCAATCACTATTATTAAGAGGGTTGTGATGCTGATTGGACAGACCTGAGTCCTGAGTCACATGACCTCTCCTGCTGTTCGAGGTGTGATCAACTGGGCTTAAATCATGTGACAGGAGAGTGGGTGGGAAGCGGTTCCCTAGAAGAAAATTGAGGTATTGTTACCAGAATAAAAGTGAATGCATGTTGGGCAGACAAGACATGAGATGTCTTCTGTGCTAGATATTTTCCATTTGCCCCTCAGGTCTGCTCACCGCTCTGCTCTGTGCCCCAGGAATCTAACTTGTATAAAGTGCTTTGATGCGCTCCCTTTCCCTCAAGTTTCCAATTACGTTTAGCCAGTGAAAACCTCTGGCAGGAGATTAGAGTCAAGGAGAAGAGTGAGGGAGGGGTATTTATTCCACCAAGCCCTGCCCTGTGAGGCTGCCCTCTGAAGCTGAAGGTTACAGCTCCTGCCAGGCAATCTTCTTTACTTGGCTGGCCCTGTATCCAGTTCTGCTAACTGCTTTCCTTGTTCGTTCAAGCCTGGAGTGGTAATACCCTGGGGTATTGTACAATCCCTTTTAGTTTCCCTACCCTGTGCTCACACTTTTGTAAATGGTCCCTTTGTTAAACTGTCCTCAAGTTACTAAATTTCAGTGAGCCATACCTTTCCTGACAGGACCTGATTGACCTCTACAGGTAGGAAAGTAAAAACTCAATGCATCCACATTAAAAATGATTTGGAGCTTCTGTGGTGTGAGGTTAGGAGTTGAGAAGATTTAGTGGGCTATGAAAAGTATGATCAAGGTAGGTGTGAAGGATGGCCACAAGGAAGAGGGAGTAGCGTTTTCTGTGTGTGTGGTTTTATTCAATTCAGAGTTGTTAGAAGTTTCTAACAATTTGTGCTATCTAAAAATCAATCAAGCTGCCTTAAAGGTAATGAGCTCACCATCATTGATGGTATTCACCTGGACAGCTCTAGTGACACGTGATTTTTCAGGGGTTTTTCTGAAGGGGATTCCTTCCTCAGATAGTCGGTGGGCTAAATGATCTGGAGAGTTCTTTCCTACAGTTCAAGTGATGCAGGAATTGCCTTCGCAGAGGAAATTTTCATTTCTTCTCTCCTTTGGGGACCTTCCTAGCATCCCCAAACACCCTCTGGTGTGAATGTCAAGAATCAGATGTAGTGAGCTCTGCTTTGTTATCTTGTCAGTTACATGTTAAAGGCATTAAAAACCCTCACCTGTGCCTTTGCCATCACAGATGAGCAGATGTCCCCAAGTGGAAGCCATGGAGAGGTAGTCTCTGATGCTTAATACTAATGGTGTACTATGTTGTCACAAAGAAATCAGCTGCTAGTCCTAAAGAATTAAAATTACGTCAGCAATAGGAAATCACTGTCATTAACTATTGGGACTAATTTAATATCTGTGAAATGGTGTTCATATTCCTTTATATATTTCTGCATTTGATAATTGAATTAAAAATACCTTTTTTTTTTTTTTTTTTTTTTGCGGTACGCTGGCCTCTCACTGCTGTGGCCTCTCCCGTTGCGGAGCACAGGCTCCGGATGCGCAGGCTCAGCGGCCATGGCTCACGGGCCCAGCCGCTCTGCGGCATGTGGGATCTTCCCGGACCGGGACACAAACCCATGTCCCCTGCATTGGCAGGTGGACTCTCAACCACTGCGCCACCAGGGAAGCCCTCTTCTAAGGTTTTATACATTCAAATCAAGACCTTTCTCCCCTAGTACTATTTTCTTCAGAAGGAATCAGATTCCTTAGAGACAAATTCTCCTACCCTGCAGGTTTTTATGGACCTATTGTATCAGCTGGGTCTGGTTACAAGTGACACACTGATCTGGCCAACTTAATTTAAAAAGGAATTTACATCTGAAGAACGAGGCTTGGAAAGGACAATTTGCAGAGCAGCAGGAATGAAGAGTCTTGGAAGGGCACTGATGCAGGTACAAATCAACTCTCACTAAATTTCTGTCCATGAGTCATGATATTCCAGATGTGAAATTGTGGGAAAGGAGTCCTAATGGGCCATTTGGGTCTCAAGCCTATCTTTGGTTAGAGGAGGGCAGGGCACCTTGACTGAAAGTCCTACCAAAGCTGCTCACGGTGGGAAAGGTAACTGCCTGGATGCTGGAAAAATAGAAACCGCTGTCCACACACCACCTCTTATGGCAAATGAGAAATTACCACATGAAAATAGAGATTGAAACAGGTGTTACAATAGTTCTGAGGTGGTGTAGCCTATCCTAGAAAAGTAGATTATGGTTAATGTGGAAAAAGTACCAGCTTATAGACATATATGTAAGAAAGATCCATGAGAGAAATAACAAAGGGTTATGATTCCATTGTTCCTCTTGCTTGTGGTTTTACGATTGTCCATGGGATAATGAGATATTTGTCAATATAATGTGGGTCTGGGGCAGGGTTGACAAACTTTGTCTGCAAAGAAAGGGCTACCTCATTAATATTTTAGATTTTGCAGACCATACAGTCTCTGCCATTGCAGTGTGAAAACAGCCATAGACAGTATGAAAATAAATGGGCGTGGCTATGTTCCACTAAATCTTTATTTACAAAAAGAGGCAATGGTGAGGTTTCGCCCACAGGCTGTGCTTTGCTGAGCCCTGGTCTAGAGGGATACTTCAGTACTATGGTAGCTTGGTGGAGCCCAGTCAAGGCCAGCAATTGCAGGCTCAGTGTAAGTGAGTAGTTTGTGTAGTAGCTGAGTCCTTGAGCAAGTTGAGATGAGCCCTGGAAGACAGGTCTGGTAGAGAGGAAAGCACAAGGGACTTTATATTGGGTGGCCTGAGTTCATACCCTTGCTTAAGCACTCTGTGATTGAGGGCAAGCTTTAGACTTTCCTGAGTCTCGGTTTCCTCATCTTTAAAATGGGGAATGTAATTAGAATGCCCCTTATGTTTGTTGTTTATTTAAATGAAGTAACATATGAAAAATATTCAGCATGGGGCTTCCCTGGTGGTGCAGTGGTTAAGAATCCGCCTGCCAATGCAGGGGACATGGGTTCGAGCCCTGGTCTGGGAAAATCCCACATGCCGCGGAGCAGTGAAGCCCGTGCGCCACAACTACTGAGCCCGCGTGCTACAACTACTGAAGCCCACGCACCTAGAGCCCGTGCTCTGCAACAAGAGAAGCCACCGCAATGAGAAGCCTGTGCACCACAACAAAGAGTAGCTCCTCCTTGCCACAACTAGAGAAAGTCCATGCGCAGCAACGAAGACCCAACGCAGCCAAAAATAAATAAATAGTGAAAATAAATACAATTTTAAAAAATTCAGCATGGAGCTTGACACATAATATTCACTGAACACTCTGTATTTCCTTTCTCCTCCCTTCCTAAAGTTATACGGAAAGGATAAATTGCTTAGTTAGGGTACCCCACTGCAAGATCACTGACATCTCATCCAACTCAGGAAATGTTTGAAAAAAGCTGATGCCATATCTCTGAAGATTCTCAGAAGCGTAGAGTGATGGGGGTGCACGTTAGTGGGTAGAATGATGAAGAAGATCTGGTCCTCTGGCTTTCTTTACAATCCTCTCCCCAGCCTGACCTCACCTTAGGGGAGCCTCCCTTCCAGGAATTGGGCGGCTCTGAAGCGTATTAACAAGCAGGAGTTCCTGTAGAAGGGACTGTATCAATCAGGCCCTGGGATAACACTTTAGGAACATGGGGTTATTCAGCCTAGAAACTTGATAATGTATTTACGTGTTTGAAGGGCTAAGTACCTTCTGCTGGGTGGACCCACAGGACAAAATTAGAAACAGTAGGCCATCCACAAGTCACATGGACAGCCAAGGGGCAGTTTCCTTTTGCTGGAGATATTCAAGCAGAGGTTTTCTGGGATGTTAGAAAGGGAATAAGATCTGCATAGGGCTGTAGATCTGGCTCTCCAACTCATGAATCTTTTTGGAGCCTGTGGAAATTCAGAACAGACAGGTTAGTGTATGAACTGTTCCTGAAGATCAGTTGCCCAAAAAATATTAGCAGTAGAGTACTCCTGACTGCGGGCGGGTTCTTCTCCCTGACTGAAGAGTAATTACCATGCCCCGCCTAGGGAAGGATAACAATAGATAACAGTTACTGAGCTCTTAGAATGTGCCAGGCACTCATATATGTACTGCAAACTTTTTATTTTCTCAAAGTGGCTTGAAGAGGTAGGTGCTCATTGTTATGTCATCTTATACATGAGCAAACTGAGGTCATAGGAGGTTATGTATGGTGCCTAAGACCACATAGATATAAGTGATGCCAAAATCTGAACATGAATATTCTAATTCCAGAGCCCACTCTTAATCCCAAAATAAAATCCCACTTTTATTCGAAATTAAATAATTAGGGGAGAGAGGCCTTTCTGGCACGACATTATGCTGGATTAGGTGCTCCTCATGGCATTGACATAAATCCACATTTAATAAGAAAACTGTATTTCAGGAGCTAAAAGTTTGAAAATTTAATGAAGACAAATGGCCCCTTTTAGCAAAGTTAAATAGCAGTGTTTGAGGCGCTGGTATCCAGTTTGTGGTAGCCCTCTTGGGGTAGGAAACTTTCAAGTTATGCTTTGGCTGTGACCGTTCCTTATCTGCATTATAACCTTGAGTCAAAATATCTGTTTACTGCAGACTCTGCTTTCTGTGGAGGCCCCATAAAGAAGTGACCCATTCTGGTAACTGGTGTAGGGAGGGGAGGAAGGGAATGCACCAGCAAGTTCAAAAGAAGTCCCGGGACATATATGCAGTTGGGAAAAAAACCCAGCAACGTTATTTAGACAGCTGGGCTTGGGAGAGAATGGTCATTGTTTGGGAAAATTGCTTCATCTGCCCTCTAGTGCAGAAGGCAAGGGCTGGAAGGAATGATCTGGATGACAGGATCTGAGAGAGGAGGTCAAGCCCTTTGGACTGACTCTCAAAGGATGTGTTGACCCTAGTTGACAGGTAGGCTGCACATACATACAGTCTCTCAATCCCCCATCCCCTCCCTAGGAATAAGGCCAGAGTGCGCTGGCGTACTCTGCTGACATCTCTTACACACGCTAGGCTGCGTGTTTGGGCCTTTTCCATGTAAGGCTGCTCTAGCGATGTTAAATTTAACCTGATTGTCCTTGGATGTGAATACTGGCAAGCTGAGGAGGGAGTGGCTGACACTGACTTGCTATAGGCCTGGAAACATTTTAGATATGTGATTCAAGAGAAAAAAATAAAACCACAGAGAACATAATTGGAGCTTCTATCTTGGAAAGCATGGTCTCCAACCAACCGTGGGCTGCTGCTAGCGCCAGCTCTGCTGTGCGACCTTGGGAAAGGCATTTAGGCAGTCTCTCTGAGTCTCTCTTGCTTTCCCGTTTGTATAATAAGGACAGCTGGACTGAATGACCTCTCAGGCCAACCCTTCAAGCTGTAAATTCGATGAGTGTTCACTATTTCTTTCTCGGTATTGAAGAGTTTATTTATTTTTAAATTCTATTTTTAGAAGATATAACAATTCATCCAAGGAGGAGAGTAGTGACATGATCCTGGGGGAAAAAAAAAATCATTGTATTTTCAGAACTTTTCTTTCATGTAAATTCTGTATGTCTGTGTGTTTCTTGCTCCCTCTTCTGTCCAAACTCTAGTTTACTCTGGGTATTTTCTTTTTTAAAAAAAATTTAATTTATTTATTTTTGGCTTTGTTGGGTCTTTGTTGCTGTGCACAGGCTTCTCATTGTGGTGGATTCTCTTGTTGCGGAGCACAGGCTCTAGGCACACGGTCTTCAGTAGTTGTGGCACGTGGGCTCAGTAGTTGTGGCTCGCGGGATCTAGAGCACAAGCTCAGTAGCTGTGGCGCACAGGCTTAGTTGCTTCGCGGCATGTGGGATCTTCCGGACCGGGGATCAAACCTGTGTCCCCTGCATTGGCAGACAGATTCTTAACCACTGCACCACCAGGGAAACCCTACTCTGGGTATTTTTACGTTTTGAAGGCCATTGTGTAAACTTGCTCTTTTCTGTTTGAAATCTACACTATTTTTATAATTGTTGATATTTCCTCTCTTTTTTTAAACTGCGGTGAAATTCAAATAACATAAAATCAGTCATTTTCAAGTGTACAATTATGTGTCATTAAGCACATTCACAGTGTTGTACAAACAACACTTTTATCTAGTTCCAAAACATTTTCCTTGTCCCCAAATGAAATATCCCATATCCAGGAAGTAGTTACTCCCCATTCCTTTCTCCCCTACTAAGGCAACTATGGTTCTGCTCTCCTTCCCTATGGATCTACCTTTTCTGGATATTTCATATAAATGGAACCATACATGTGATCTTTTGTGACTGACTTCTTTCACTTGGCATAATATTTTTGAAGTTCATCGACATTGTAGCATGTATCAATACTTCATTCCTTGTTATGGCTGAATACCGTTGCATTCCGTTGTATGTATATATCACAATTTGTCTATCCATTTATTGGTTGGTAGATATTTGGTTTGTTTCTGTTGTTTAGCTATTGTGAATGGTGCTGCTGTGAACATACGTGTACAAGTATTTGTTTGAGTACCTGTTTTCAACTTTTTGGGGTATATACCTAGGAGTAGAACTGCTATGGTAATTCTACGTTTAACTTTTTGAGAAACTGCCTTTTTTTCTCAGCCACTGCACCATTTTATATGCCCGCCAGCAATGTATGAGGGTTCCATTTTCTCCACATCCTCATCATGCTTGTTACTTTCTGTTTTTTTGATTACAGCCATCCTAGTGGATATGAAGTGGTATCTCATTGTGGTTTTGGTTCCTTTTCTTTTCTTTTTTTTGGCCTTGCCATGCAGCATGCGGGATCTTAGTTCTCCGACAAGGGATTGAACCCGCGTGGAGTCTTAACCACTGGACCACCAGGGAAGTCCCTCATTGTGGTTTTGAGTCTTACTTTTAGGAAGTAACAAGGTACCTTTCATATTACCACCACTTCAAGCCAGTACAAGAACTAATAGATGCCAGGCAAATCCTTTGGCAAAATTCATTTGAACCACCAATCTCTTCTGTATACCTGGCACTTACTTTCACACCTGTCTCAATCTTGTTCCTAGGGTACAACTCTGTGTCTTTGTGTGAAATGTCTTTTACTGACCCTTTGTTTGTCCTAACAGAAAATACTTAAAAAAAAATCATATGCAAAACAGGGTATGAAAGCCAAGAGTCAAGGAGGGAAGTGTTTTGGTTTTGGTCAATATTCACTGAAAGATACTGGGTTCTTTTCTCTGGTATAAGTTCTAGGTGAGATAGTTAATTACTCCTGGTCCTATGTGGAGTTGGGTGCACCAAGAGCATCTTCTTGGACAGACGTCTGGAGATCCACACCAACTGATTTAAACACTTGATCTCTTTGAGGGATCCTTGGAGTTGCTTTTTGTACCACACTCAAAGGGTAGTCTGTACCTCATCCACCTGAGAAGTGCTGCTTCTGCAGAGGATACCTTTGGATTTCTAACTGCAGTGGTTCCATCTTGAGGGAACTATACTCAGGTGGTTGATCAGCACAGAGGAAGGTGAACAACTTCCCCTTCTGAATTCTAGACTTAAGAGTGACATAGTCAGTAAGGTCTGGTAGGCCGGCAGATGGCTAAGATTAGCAGGGGTTAGTTGTTTCCCATTGCCATCTGAGTGACCTTTCAAATCAGGAGTTTCTTCTCTTTCCTCATACACCATTCCTCTTTCCAGTCAGTCAAGGCCAAGGTCAACATTTTCTATGGACAGTCCAGTTTTAAAAAATTTGAGGAGGGGAGGTTCTCTAGCTTCTGTGGTTAATGAGATTTGCCTACGCTCTATTATAAAGTAAAGCACCAAGGAGTTAAGAAAACTTATTTAAAACTTGGAAGTAAGACAGAAAGATAGGTAATATGTCCTTTTAACATCATCTAGGGACATAGTTTAGCAGCTCCACCTGAGGGGTATTTAGGCAGGAGAATATGCTTTGTTCATCCCAACCATTATTTTTCATTAAAATTTCCAGACTCAGTGAAGTCACATGTTAACATGTAGATTTGGCAAATAATTTCTGTCCAATATAATAGATAACCCCAAAGGTTATGGCTTATTGCTCTCTAGGTCATTAGCCAGTTTTGTATTTAACATCGTGATCTTGTTCAAATGTTGTTCCACATGCTTATGAAAATCTAGATCCTGAAAATGCTCTTTGAAGGAGCTTTACCATCTTAATGTTTCCCTCATTAATTAACAAGTTGGATAACATCTTTGACACATGTTCATTTGATATTTGGATGAGAGTCATGTTTTTCACTTTTTGAAAATTACAGTTTCAGAAGATTTTACTGGAAACCCAAGGGAGGATGGAATTGGGTCAAAGCTAGTATCAGTAAAGGGATTATGTCCCACAGGGAGTGCTATCATATGCTTTTCTAGACAAGATGATCATGGGTCTGTTTGCTGGGTCTAGCTGAGCAATGCAGATTTTGGGGTGTGGGGTGGATTTGGCTCTTCTAACTTTAAGGCTATGACTCACGGTGTTTCACAGCCTTGCCTTCCATTGCCAATGATAATTCTGCCCAACATTGGGACTTCTACTCCTGGCTTCTCTCTGCTCTTCCAGCTCTTCAGTGTCTTTCTATTCCCAGCCCAAACAGACAACTGGTGAGTCCTTTCACTCCCAACTTCTTTTAATCTTCCTCTCTTGAGTGTGAGACTTCTGTACTTAGAGGTTCTAAAAGCTGGATTTTCAAGCCACTCATCAGTACTTGCTGACACTCGTTTCACCTCCTGGCTGTCTGTGGGGCACATATCTGATCTGGCTGGAGAAGAAACGGTGGGGCAGAATTTTTTGCAAGAGCAACTTGTGAGTTCTAAAGTAAAAACTTGCCTTCAGACTGAGTTGAGTCTTTTCTAGTCTTTGGGGATGAGTGATCCTGTGTGCTCAATTATATCACTGCTGTAATTGGAAATCTACTTGTCATCAGTTCCTCAGGCTGTTTAATCTCTTGGCCACTCATTGGCAGCTTGGGCTGTTCTGTTTTTCCCTCCGATGTGTTATTTCTTCCCACAGTTCAAACCAGGATTTTCTGGAATGTGGGCTCGTTTTGTTACTCCTTCCTCTTCTGCCACCCCTCAGAGAGCATTACTCCTCTTTCTTTTAGCTCAGAGTTAGTTTGTGTTTCATCTTCTCTCTGCTTCTTGGATGGAATGAGCTCTTGAGAGGCAGATCATCCTGTCTTGATTTAGGCTGAGGAAAGATTAATTTTATTGGTAGGGCTTCTTTCTTGCCTTTCTAGTCTTCTCTATTCTCGTAATGGCTTCTCAGAGGTGTCTCATTTCTCTCAACTTCTGGGATTCCAGGGGAGGTCAGGGCCGAACAGCTGAGGGACTGGCTCTACATGCAGAGGTCCTGTCTGTCCTGAGGTGAGCTCAGCTTTCCCCTCCAGCCGTATATCCATGTTGACGTCCATCTTTGGGTCAAAGGTGTCATAATGCCTTCTTGGCACAGGCTTGTTAGAGTCTGGAGGAAGCTACGACCTCACCTCTGTTTCCCAGGTCATCAGAATCTTTGTAAGGGGCTTCTCAGGGGCAGCAGGGAAGGAACTGTCTTTATGCCTCCCAGAAGCACTTTTTACATTTTGCCATGGGATGTGATGATGTAAGCTTTATAGGTCCCCCACAATGCCTAGAATAGTTGCAAAAAGATGTTGCTCAATCTGTGTTTGATGAATAAATGAATGAATCAAATTAGTGGGATTTATTTTGACACTTGAGTTCCACTTTGGTTCGAGCCTGGATTGGTTCATATAGTATTTCCATAGATCTAGCTTTATAGTCTTCATTATTTAAAATGTTATTGTAATAATAATTTAAGAAATTTCATATAAAATACAGATGCTGGTATAAATATAGTTGCCTATATAATTAAAAGCTGGGGTCTTTCTGTTTTTAAAATTCTGCTAAACACAATTTCTAGCTATATTGAGAAAATTCCAGGCATGGCAGGTCTATTATGTGCATGTCAGAGCAGGACTGTATTAACAACTCAGCCACCGCTTGTGGTTGCACCAGGGGAAGGAGGTCAGTTGTGGAGTTTAGTCCTGACTAAAGACTAATAAATGTTATTAAACTGTTTGATTACTTAATACAAAAGAAGAATAGAATCTTCCCTGTATAGACTGACTGCACACTGAGAGCCAGAGTTTCCTTTCTCTACACAGACTGAAGAAAGATTATTTTAATTTTTAAAACTTCTTTTTTCTTTTAACATCTTTATTGGGGTATAATTGCTTTACAATGGTGTGTTAGTTTCTGCTTTATAACAAAGTGAATCAGTTATACATATACATATGTTCCCATATCTCTTCCCTCTTGCGTCTCCCTCCTTCCCACCCTCCCTATCCCACCCCTCCAGGCGGTCACAAAGCACCGAGCCAATATCCCTGTGCCATGAGGCTGCTTCCCACTAGCTATCTACCTTACGTTTGTTAGTGTATATATGTCCATGCCTCTCTTGTTTCTTGCCTTTCTACTCCTTGATTCTGTTCTCAAGCTGTTGTTGATGGGATCTAGGTTTTCCCAAATGGGACCATTTGAAACAGAAATGAATTCATTCTCAAATGAAATATATGAGGAAAGAGAACAGCTCTGAAATGTATTTTGGTGTTTAGCCATCAAGCCAGGAGAGAAAGGGCAGCAGTTGGCTGGAAATCATCCGTATCAAATCTGCATTCATTTAGCATCCTTCTTTATCCATATGTCACTTTCCTGTTTTAATGGAAAAAATAAAACTAGTAAACACTTTAAAGCGTGCATTTTTTTTGGCGAAAAGGATTTAGTCTTAAAATAAGATTATGCACAGTATTCATACAAGAGAATTTTGAAATTTTTAGAAGCAAATGAAATTAGGTGCAAATTCTTGCAGATTGAAGTGATGTGTACAAATAAATACAATGAAGAGAGGTTTCTCTAATCATCTTTGGGTGCAGACAACTGGGAGATAAGGAGAGTAAGTTTAGAGGGATTGAATGAATAACATTTTTATGAGAAGTTTATGAAACACTGCAGCTTTCAATTTGGATACTGACGTATTTAGAAAAGAGAAGCAAAAAGATGTCACCAAGAGAAAAGATGGAACAGAAGATGACTCATATTGTTTTTTGTCCTTTCTTTTTTTAGTTTAAATAAATTGAATAAAAAATTATCCTAAAAAATGTGACTCATAGTGTGTTAAAGAGAATTCAGAGGTTATTTTGTCCAGTCTCTTTATTTCACACAAATGAAATTGGTGCTTAGGGACATTGAGTGACTTGCCCAATGTCACCCAGTAACTTAATGGCACATCCTGGGGTTGAATCTAGTCTCCTCTTAAATAAACCAATATTCCTGTAGTGTTATGACTCCCCAGCCCCCATTTACCCAATGTGGGCCAAGTTAAAGGTTTGGGAGAACCCAAAATGCTCCAGTCGAAGACAGAGGATTGCAGAGTAATTTACAATCCCATGACCTTGCTTTGCATTTATGGAGTTCGCAGCTCATTTTATTAAAATATGCTGGTCTCTAATGGATAGTTTTATGGCAGACTTATATTTAAAAATTTTTGTGTTAGCCCTTTGGAAAGGATTGAAAGCTCCCAAGGACATTGCAGTTTCCCTGGATAGACTTTGGCTGTAATTAAAATGTTCAGGCTCTATTCTGCATTCAGATCCATGTGAAACCAGGGCATTTTAACTTCATTTCTCCACTGCTTTGGTCGCTGAAATTTTGAACATTTATTTTATTATCCTGGCACATGTCTTTGTGAGCATATATCTAATAGGTAAACATTATTGTATTTAATTCTTTCTGAAAGTTTCTTTTCTAGGCTCTTTGCTTTTTTTCGTTTTAAAGCTTTGTTCGTGTGTCCTGAAGATTTACCAATTTTTGCTGACCGTTTGTTGCCTAAATATTTTTTTTTCTTCTATCCTTCTGGCTAAATGAATAGATTCTCTTCTATCTAGTCGCCTGACCCTTTTCAGATTTTGCTATTTGATTTTGAATGGGCAGAGATTTTCTGTATAGCTTAATGCTTCTTTTAATTGTGGTAAAATACAGACAACATAAAATTTGCCATTTAAATCATTTCTAAGTGTACGATTCAGTGGCATTAAGTAACTCACAATTTGTACAGTGTTGTGTAGCCATAACCACTAATCCTTTTCAGAACTTTTCCATCATTCCAAACAGAAACCCATTAAATAACAATTTCCCATTCTCCCCTCCCCTCAGTCCTTGGTGACCTCTATTCTGCTTTCTGTCTTTGTGAATTTGACTAGTCTAGGTACCTCATCTCGGTGGAGTCATACAATATTTGTCCTTTTGTGGCGGCTTATTTCACTTAGCACAAGGTATTTATTAATTAGTATTTGTTTATTTTTATTTATTGTTGATTTACAATATTGTGTTAGTTTCAGGTGAGATACCTAGCTGGGTAGGGTATGGGGCAAGTCCTCCTGCAAAAGCAAGCAGTGTGTTTGTCCTAGGATTCCCCCAATAACCTCAAAAGAGTTTCCAGAGAGGCTTTTCCCACAGACAGTCAGAAAGCCAGGGCAGGTGGCCAAGGTAAACCTCAGGTTATTTGGGCATCCTCATGTTAGTCTCCCCTTTTAGGGGTTCTGACCTAGGATTTCCCCACAAACACCTTGCTGCTGAGCTCAAGTGCCCATTCTTGTTGTCCACCTAGGGATGTACAATTGAATGATATTCTGTGTAATGGTGAAGATTGCTATGGTGGGGATAGCAAATGTGCCACTTCACCAACAGAGAACAGTTGCAATAAGCCAGACTGCGTGGTGTCTGTGTGCCAATATTCCATTTAAAAAGAGATTTGTTATCTTTAAATCTGAAATTAAAGATACAGTTTGACTCAAAAGGCCATGGATTTTATTTTAACAAATTAAAATAGGAGATCAATGAAAAAGAGGGCCAGGGTTTATAGCTAACCTTCTTACCTTCTTTTTATTTATTTATTTATTTATTTTAGGCTGTGTTGGGTCTTCATTTCTGTGCAAGGGCTTTCTCTAGTTGTGGCAAGTGGGGGCCACTCTTCATCGCAGTGCGCAGGCCTCTCACTATTGGCGGCCTCTCTTGTTGCGGAGCACAGGCTCCAGATGCGCAGGCTCAGTAGTTGTGGCTCACAGGCCTAGTAGCTCCGCGGCATGTGGGGTCCTCCCAGACCAGGACTCGAACCTGTGTCCCCTGCATTAACAGGCAGATTCTCAACCACTGCGCCACCAGGGAAGCCCCTTACCTTCTTTTTTAAATATTGCTTTTAGGACAAGATACTGGTTCTGAAAAATCATGTTACTTCTATTATATATCATTATTGTTTTTCTGATTATAAATTCTATATTTATAAATACACTTTGGAAAGATTTGAGTTGGTTTCTTTGTCTCTATCTTCAGTACATGAGGCAGAAGGAGTGGAGGGGGGTGGGCAAATCCCACTCCAAATGGCCCACTCAAAGAACTGTTCCCCGGACCATGCAAACCTCTGGACCGAAATTTTTTTGGCTGGTTCTTTTTATTATCTTTAAATGTGGTTTGGGTTTGAAATATTGAATTTTCAGTATTCTAAAATTTTGACTCAGGCACACCAACTAGAAGAGAGAACAAAGAACAAGAATAGCAAGACTATTTTCCACCTTTCTTACCTAATTGTAAAATATTTAATTATATGAATAATTATTCTGAATAATAAGTGAAAAACATATTAAAATAATTCATTTTTAAGAAAGTAGCCCAAGGTTTATGAAATACAGGTTAGCGCAATTGATCTTAAGTACAGTAAAAATTTCTGTAATTTTAAAAGGTGTTTTTATGTTGAGTATTAGTACATGAAAATATACTAATGATGGTTAGAAACTGAAATGTCTGTTAGTTGGTTTCTGAAGAAACTGAATTCTTTGGCAAGAAATGGGACAGGATTAAGGGACTGGAGCCGCCAAAGCTGGCATCATACCTGCCAGTGATTTTATAGGTGAGATGGATGCATTAAGTTATGGATTAGGGTTGGAGAAACCTTCTGGGGAAGAAAGAAAACAAGATAGAAAATATAATTTGTTATTTTAGTGCAACTAAGATAATTAAATTTAAGGTATTTCTGAATTTGGACTTCCTTATATTTAAACAATTTCTGAGGAAAGTTTCTAAATTCAAAGCCCTAGGTAGAAATAGTTGATTTCCTAACCGAAACTGGTTTATGACTCTATTTCCTTTTTTAAAAACATTTCCCAGAGAAAGGAAAAATTAATTGCCCCGTGTTAAGGAGGAGTAATACCAAATAGAAGGATGTACGCTATTAGATGCTAAATGAACTGTAGGAACTTTTTTGTCGATTTCACAAGACAGAATTGAAATCAATCTGTTGCTTTCCAATCACGTAAAAAACAACATTTAGTCTGGTGGGTGGTCAGTGTTATCAGTAATTTAAGACTTGAGTACCGATTTAGGATTCAAAGTTGCCCTCTCCTTACAA
>NC_064575.1:38071028-38143028 GCF_937001465.1 Orcinus orca | reverse complement strand
AGACTGAGTTTGATATTTTAAAAGTTCTGAAAGGATTAGCTAATTTCTCCTCATCATACTTCTCATGCCTCAAACCTGAGTATTACTTTTTTAAAATTAAATTTATCTTTATTTATTTATTTTTATTTTGGCTGCGTTGGGTCTTCAATGCTGCGTGCAGACTTTCTCTAGTTGTGGCGAGCAGGGGCTACTCTTTGTTGCGGTGCCTGGGCTTCTTATCACAGCAGCTTCTATTGTTGTTCCACAACTCTATGGGTTCCTTTTTAGGTCCTATGAAGAACCCTAGAAATTAGTTCATGGAATTATAAGTTTTTGCAAAATTGTCAAAAGTGAGATATTTTAACTTCCATCAGGTAAGACCAGCATCTCTTTCTTTGCCAATTTTCCTTCTATCATATTCCGCTATGTTGGATCATATTGGAATGGCCACAGGCTTTCTTGAAATCTGGCTAAGGAGATTTTCTTTATTCTGTGGTACGCGGGCCTCTCACTGTTGTGGCCTCTCCCGTTGTGGAGCACAGGCTCTGGACGCACAGGCTCAGCGGCCATGGCTCACGGGCCTAGCCGCTCCGCGGCATGTGGGATCTTCCCGGACCGGGACACGATCCTGTGTCCCCTGCGTCGGCAGGTGGACTCTCAACCACTGCGCCACCAGGGAAGCCCTAAGGAGATGTTTTAAGTGAGGCTATTATGTGATTTTCAGACACCGCCATATGTAATTGACTATATACTATCGCATTACAGGAATAACTTCCAGTACTCATACTGACTACTCTACTGACTTAACCTAGCACAAGACACAGAAGCATAAGGACAAAAACCACCTTACAATATAGCCATGTCTTGCACTTCACAGCTCTCAAAGCATGTGCGTTTGAAGAAGAAAAAAAGAACTGAAAAGTACAAAACCAGAAGCTAATCTGTGGAAAATTATTTCAATCATCAGGCATGTGAAAGATAAGTCAAAGATTCAGTTCTCATCAATGCTTAGTCAAAACGGAAATTTTCTTCTGTCAAGAATATACTCCAGGGGCTTCCCTGATGGCGCAGTGGTTAAGAAGCCACCTGCCAATGCAGGGGACAAGGGTTCGAGTCCTGGTCCGGGAAGATCCCACATGTCACGGAGCAACTAAGCCGGTGTTCCACAACTACGGAACCTGCGCTCTAGAGCCTGTGAGCCACGACTATCGAGCCTGCGAGCCACAACTACTGAAGCCTCCGTGCCTAGCGCCCGTGCTCTGCAACAAGAGAAGCCACCGCAATGAGAAGCCTGTGCACCGCAACGAAGAGTAGCCCCCAGTCCCTGCAAGTAGAGAAAGCCTGCGCACAGCAACGAAGACCCAACACAGCCAAAAATAAATAAATAAATGAATGAATGAATGAATGAATGAATGAATATACTCCATCAACAATGTGTGCAATGGAATGGTATGAATGAGTATTTTATCAGAATCCCTGTAATGCACAAACCTATAGCAGTACTGAAATCAGTAATGCATTTATAATAGTAAATACTTATGAGGAAGTAATCCATAGAGGTTTTCTCAAAGTTAACAATGAAAATTAATGTGACATTATCAATAATAAATTGTGAAGCTGAAATAAACTTTTCTAAACTATCAATAACTAGAAGCAAATTCTAATCAACCATGCTACAAGAAATCTATGTCTAAAAACTACAAAGTTTATTTCTTAAAATTTTATTTCGAAAATACATAAACTGTCGTATGAGGAGGCAGTTAAAGAATATATAGCTAAAAGAGTGGGGGAAAAGTTTTATAGAGACACATCTGGCAGTAGTTCATTTTTAAATGTCATTTTTCTAGGTTTTGTGACACCTATGGTATTGATATTTGAAAGCATTTAAAATATTGTAATTTGAAGATTTGCTACTTCCAGGTAGAATAAAATATTTTGAAGCAAAACAACGTTTGCACTGAGAAAAACAAAAAAAGCCAAATAAAATAGCCAGCATCCAATCAAAAAGTTCTAGACAAACCAAGAGATAGAATCATATGGCTAAAATTCTAAGAAAAGAACAGATAATACAAAAATATTTATATAAGATATTGTGTGTCTTTATCAGGAAAAGTCTTTATCAAGAAAAGACTTTAAAATCATCAGAATTAATATTATATTTTATTTATTTGTATATTATATTTATATATAGATATTTATATATTTATATAAAGAACTTAAAGATAAAGCCCTAGTTAAGGCAGTGACAATAGCAGTAGCAGTGGGAGTGAAAAGAAATGGTTATATTCAAGCATATTTTGTCAGGAAAAGTCCATGATCAAATGTCTGACTGCATACATGGGATGGATAGACGGAGTGGGAAAAATCGAAGTTAACTATAGAGGTTCTAGTGAAGATGGGGTTGCCGTCACCCAACCCAAGGGGCTGCGATCATCCCCAAGGTCTAGGAGACTCAAAGGGAAGGTCATGGTCAGAGGCAAAGTTAATTGGTGGGAAAATAAGACTCCCAGTCTCTCCATCTCCTTATACCAGTTTTTTTTGTAACATCTTTATCGGAGTATAATTGCTTTACAATGGTGTGTTAGTTTCTGCTTTATAACAAAGTAAATCAGTTATACATATGTCCCCATATCTCCTCCCTCTTGCATCTCCCTCCCTCCCACCCTCCCTATCCCACCCCTCTAGGTGGTCACAAAGCACCGAGCGCATCTCCCTGTGCTATGCGGAAGCTTCCCACTAGCTATCTATTCCTTATACCAGTTTTGTTTTTCTGCTCATATACGTAGCAGCATTTCATTCAAGGGGAAGTCATTGATCTGACTGGTCAAATTAAACAACATAGTTCAAGGCACATTTACAGTGGTTAGTTCCTCCACAATTTAGAAAGTCACATTCATAATTTCCCTCTTCCTACACCACGGAACACATTGGCCATTCCTCCAAAGTTTCCACTCCACAGAGTGGACAAGAGATGACGTTAGCCCAGAACTGAGAGCTTGGCATGAGATGGTGTCAGCCCCACGTACAGCTCTGGCATAAGTTATAACCCAACCCAGCTCTACAGAGAGCTCTGCATGGAATCCTGGGAGTAAACTCAGCCATAATAATGGGATTCTGTTTTTCATTTGCTTTTCTTCCTTGCTTAACTTTCCCTGGCCACTCTGACAAACAAACTTTCAGGCATTCCTGGGCCACTCACTAACTTTATTCCATTTTATGTCATCCAGATTCCCAAGAAAATTACTAACTCTAAGGAGGGAAATTTGGAACATGGTGAGTTTTAGATGCCTGAAATATACAGGTCATTGAATCCAGTTAAGTAGCAAATTATCTGGATCTCAAATATGCCAGTAGAATAGCAGACTAAGCTCAATTTAATGTACTCTTACTGAAGACACATGTAAATTCTGGGTCAATTTTGAAAAAGTTAAAAGGACATAGCTGAGATTAAAAGAAAGAAAGGAACACCTGCATGTTTCAGAAAGTAACAGAGAAATTAAATCCAGAGAAAGAAGAGCGGACTGATGTCTGTGGGTTCCGTTCCTTAGTATAGGCCTTATGTAAATAGGGGCTGGAGCTAGAAATCTAACATTACCTTGAGGCCAGGAATTTATAGACTCAGGATGGAACAATATTGAGAAGTTGGTACAGATATCCTACAGAAATTTCATGAGGAACTGCTTAGTCCATTAAGAGGGCCAAGGGTGGTGGTGAGGAAGATTGATATCTCTTGAAAACCTTCAGGTACAGAAAACATCAACACCTCTGAAAAGTAGGCCTCTCCTTCCCAGCGTTGTAATGGCCAGGTTGTCACTAACCTGTAAGGCCCTGTATGAATCAGAAACTGCAAGGAGAGTAATTCAAAGAAAAACAGATGCAGGATGGGTGTGGCAATAAATCCTAGGACCCTATCAGAAACAAAATTAAAACCACTCTAAAGGGAAATTTTAACAAACCAGAGCAGATAGTATCCTAACCAGAATAGAATAATAATTCTGAGGAAGTTACTTTAGTTATTTAAGTAATATTCAACATCCAGAGCAAAATTCACTTAAGTACTGTACTGGTGGAAATTGGGCAGCACTATGGAGACAATAAAAAGGTGTTTACCATCAAAAAACATCAAGGTAAGAAAGATAATGTCTAATATTTAATTATCCTAATTTTTAATTATTTTAATTTTTAAATATCCTGTGGTTTATTGAAATCTTTTGGAAACCCAAAATAGAGAAAACCTAGCAGGCAATGAAGACTTAAATATTTAGAGATTTATCAACTCATCTATAAAAGCTTTATTAATCTCTTCTTTTAATACCACTCCTGAGAGGTATAAATGTGTCCAGTGATAGGGTTGAAGAAGCCTGAGAGAATTTCAATTGTTTACTATTCTTGGTCAGCTATTAAGACCTTTCAGGAGCATCTTGATTTTCATGGCATCATCCAACAAAAAGCAGGATATTTTACAGAAAGTCCTGGTCCACTTTTTGGCTTGCTTTTGTGTTTATGTTTTTGGTTTTCTCACATTGGGCGGTACATTAGGCTACCTACTGCACACTCCCTCATTCATGCATGCATTCATTCAAACAATATTTACTGAGTTGAGATATTTAATTAACACCCAATAAATGATGTTTAGATGAATGAATGCGCTTTTTATCAAAGTAAGTGTAAGAACTGAGAAAAATTACAGAATGTATGATCCCGGCCCCACAAAAGCGTATAATTGTGTTGAGGATATAACATATGCTGGTGAAATAACTAATATATCATATTGGACAGTCTCTAAGTTCAAAAATGAGTTTTTGTAAATAATCAGAGCCTAAGGAGGACAAAGAAGGGACAGTTCATTATGGGTTGAATCTATCAATAAATGTACATTTCAGATGAGATTTGAGATTGACCTTAAAGAAAGAAGAGGACTTAGATATATGAACAGAGAACAAAAAAGGCATGGTGATAGCATGTGCATAGATAGTGTGGCCAATATTTATGTTCTTCATTAAAGACAGTCAGAGATAACCCAAATGTAACTGTTTCCATGGGTCCATTCTCAGTATCCAAACAAAATGGCAAATCCTATCTTAGTAAAACTAATGAAAAACACAGTCTTTAACAAAGACATTGTGAAGGAAAGGGGGAGAGAAAGGCTTGCGTCCCACACCACACAACAAAACTTATTTAATTATTTGTTTCATTTTCTCCCTCTGAAAATTTCCTCTCCCCCTCTCTGTACGTCTCTCTTCTCCCACATCTGGCCACACACTACCAGCCACCTTTCCAGATCTTTCCAGAACTCTCCATCCTAGTTTCATTATGCCACAAGTTGAACATCTCACAGGTCTCCAGGATGCATCCTCATCACTTATTCCACAAAGACAAACAAAGGACACTTCTCAGGATCAAGTTTCTTGGAAGGAAGAGGTCACGAGGAGTGATTATAAATAACATAAGGTGGAGAGCAGTGACTTAAAATACCATTTTTCCTCTTAGAATGTGAATACAGGGAACTTTGGGAAACTAGAAAATCTAGAAAGGATTCATTGATAATTATTTATTTTCAATGAATAAAATAAAATGTAATAATACGGCTAAACTCTGACAGATTAACTTTTTCAAAAGTTGCTTTCACACACCTTCACTATTGGGATGTTTCATAAACACATCTTTCTTCTTTCTTTGCAGATACTGGCACCAAACTTTCAAACAATAAGAACCTTCCCATAAGTCCCTTGCCAGGCAAGATTAAGGTATAACAATCCAAACAGATTTTTGAAGAAGATGACTGGTTGAAAGCACAGGAAAAGAGCTGGGTTTCTCTTTTTCAACAGTCACATAATGAGTCATGTGGGAATTGGTTTACAAAGTCTCTCTCCATGAGGGGCTAAGGTTAAGATTAGAACTTCTGAGGCCAGAAGAGCAAAATAACTACAACAACACACATATTTTCAAGAGCCGCCCTTTGGATGTGAGGGATTGATTTTTCCCACGCTTTTTTCAGCAACCCAACTGGTGTCTTTAGTAAATGACATAAGGGAATACAGTGTGGCCAAGAAGGCTTAGATTTCCTTAGCTGCAAGTCAGATATTCTCAAGTGACTGTCCACTGAAATTAAAAAGAGAGATTTACAAGAGGAAACTGGATACAACTGAGTGTACTTTTATTTCAACCCTTTATCTGAATGTTTTGTTTTGATTTCAGTTCTCCACTGAAGTTGCCTACATTAATATATTTTTAAGAACATTTCCTTAAGTTGAAGTATTCATTCAGTATATTCATTTACTATAATTGAGAAAAGCCAAATGACTTAGGCAAATTCATTTCTATATTGCCACAGCAGTGTATTGTGAACTAAATGACACCTGGCAGTTCTTTACTCAGATACTAACTCAATTAGAAGGCAGAACAAGGATACCTACCCATTCAGGGAAGGAAAGGTCACTTAGCCTCTGTAGCTGTCTTAGGTCTCCTATCATCACAGTAACAAATTGAAGACTAAAAACCATACGGTCATCTCAATAGATGCAGAAAAAGCTTTTGAAAAACTTCACTATCCATTCATGGTAAAAGCTCTCCAGAAAGTGGGCATAGAGGGAACATACCTCAACATAATAAAGGCCATATATGACAAGCCCATAGCTAACATACTCAATGGTGAAAAGCTGAAAGCACTTCCCCTAAGATCAGGAACAAGACAAGGATGCCCACTCTCACCACTTTTATTGAACAGAGTTTTGGAAGTCCTAGCCACAGCAATCAGACAAGAAAAAATAAATAAATAAAAGGACTCCAAAATGGAAAGGAAAAAGTAAAACTGTCACTGTTTGTAGATGGCATGATACATAGAAAATCTGAAAGACACCATCAAAAAACTATTCGAGCTCAAACATGAACTTGGTAAATTTGCAGGATACAATAGATTTCTATATATAAATTTTGTATTTCTATACACTCACAGTGAACTATCAGAAAGAGAAATTAAGGAAACAATCCCATTTACAATCGCATAAAAAAGAATAAAATACATAAGAATAAACCTGCCTAAGGAGGTAAAAGACCTGTACCCAGGAAACTATATGACTCTCATAAAAGAAATGAAAGATGACACAAACAGCTGGAAAGATATACCATGGTCACGGATTGGAAGAATTAATATTGTTAAAATGACCATCATACCCAAGGAAATCTACGCATTCAATGCAGTCTGTATCAACATATCAAGGGCATTTTCCACAGACCTAGAACAAATAATTTTATAGTTTGTATGGAAACACAAAAGATCCTGAATAGCTAAAACAGTCTTGAGAAAGAAGAACACAACTGGAGGAATCATGCTCCCTGGCTTCAGACTGTGCTACAAACCTACAGTAATCAAAACAGTATGGTACCGGCACAAAAACATCCATCACTGGAACAGAATAGAGAGCCCAGAAAGAAACCCATGCACTTATGGTCAATGAATCTATGACAGAGGAGGCAAGAATATGCAATGGAGAAAAGTCTGGGCTTCCTTAGGGATGGTTTCACCAATTAATTTGTTTTCTTAAATGGACCATACTTTTCCATGTCTTTGTATACCTTGTGAGTTTTTTGGTTGAACATCTGGCTTTCAAATATTGTAATGTGGTGTCTATGGAAATCAGATTCTCCCACTTTCCCAGGGTTTTCTGGGCTTTGGATTGTTGAAGGCTGTAGTAGTCTGTTTGTTTAGGGACCTTTCCAAACTAGTTTTGCAATGACTGTACCCCTTATCGTATGTAGGCACTGAAGTCTCTGTTCCTTTAGTTCATGTTTAGCTAATGTTTTGACAGAGATGTCCTTGAATTCCTGCACCTAAGACAAACAAAAACAAATATACACAAGCACATCCACATGCACACTCAAAACCACACACCTCTCCCCATTGTGCAGATTGCTGGATCACTCCTTCAACATTTAGCTGACCTGCACTGAGTTCAGGGCTCAGCCCATGGTAAAAGCTTAGAGACTCCTCTGGTGTTTTCAGAGCATGCATCTTATCTTGAGTATGCATGTGGCTTTCTTAATTTCTCTGGACACATGTGTACTTTTTGTATGTTCTAAGTTCCCAAAGAATCTCCCCCAACTTTTGCTCCTGCATCTTATGTGGTCTATTGTATTTCAATGCACAGTCTTCTGCCCCAGCCATCTGTGCTTTGTCAGTTCACCTTGCACTTTTTTTGAGCAATGACCACTGCTTTTCCAGACTGTGTTCCAGGTTAGCTAAGACAGAGATAAGCATCTTGTGTCAGTCCTTCAGGTAGCTCCCAGACAGGTTAGAACAGATACACATAATAATCCGAGAGTATGGGCTCTTCTGCTCCCTCCTGAAGCAGGATTGAGGGCCCCATACTACGAATGGTCTGCTGCTACTTTAAGACTATCACTGCATTAAGACTCCACCACTTTAAGACCATCACTACACTAAGAGTAGATGGGGCAAGGGCAAGTAAAAATGCCACAAAGCTTTCCTGCCATTTTCAAATTGCCTCTTCCCTGGTTCAGTATGTGTTTGCTTGCTGTAAATCTTTGCCTGATTTCAGGACTAAGAGAAACTCAAGGAACGCCACAACAAGAAACAGTATAATCAAACTCTCAGATGCCAAAAGACAGAGAAAGAATCTTTACTCCCAAAGGAGAAAGAAAAAACAAATTTGTTACAAAGCAGGGATCCTCAAAAAGATTCATAGCTAATTTCCTATCTGAAACCATGGAGGCAAGAGGCCAGACATATTTAAAGTGCTGAAAGAAAAAAACTGTCCACCAAGAATTCTATATTTGGCCAAACTGGTTTCAAAACTTAGGGAGAAATTAACACATTCCCAGATGAACAAAGGCTGAGGGCGTTTGTTTTACAACTTCCTAACACTGCCCTATGACAAATGCTAAATTGAACCTTCAGGTTGAAATGAAAGGACACTAGACAGCAACTCGAAGCTGTATAAAGAAATAGAAATCTCCAGTAAAGATAAATATATGGGCAGATACTAAAGCCAGTATTGTGCTACTGGCTTGTAACTCTACTTTTTATTTCTTACATGATTGAAAAAACAAATGCATAAAATAATCATAAATCCATGTTATTGGGCTCACAAAGCATAAAGGTATAATTTGTGACAACAATGATGTAAGGAGGAGGAATGGAACTGTAGAGGAACAGAGTTTCTGTGTGCTATTGAAGTTGGTTACAATTCAAATGATACTGGTTGAACTTTAGAAGGGTAAATGTAATCTTCTTGATAACCACAAAGAAAATATCAATAGACTATATGCAAAAAGAAATGAAAAAGGAATCAAGAGTTCACTACAACAAAATCAGCTAAGCAGAGAAGAAGTCAGTAATGGAGTAAATGAGGGGCAAAAAATGCATAAGACATACAGAAAACAACCAGGAAACAGACAGAATTAAGTTCTTCCTCATCAGTAATTTTTGAAAAAGTAAGTGGATTAAGCTCTCCAATAAAAAGATAAAAATTGGCGGGCTTCCCTGGTGGCGCAGTGGTTGAGAGTCCGCCTGCTGATGCAGGGGACACGGGTTCGTGGAGGATCCCACATGCCGCGGAGCGGCTGGGCCCGTGAGCCATGGCCGCTGAGCCTGCGCTTCCGGAGCCTGTGCTCCGCAACGGGAGAGGCCACAACAGTGAGAGGCCCGCGTACCACAAAAAAAAAAAAAAAAAGATAAATATTGGCAGAATGGACTTTAAAAACATCCATAATCCAAGTATATGCTGCCCGCAAAAAACTCACTTGATTTCAAGAGACACAAGTTAGTTGAAAGTTAAAGCACAGAATAAAATATCCCATGCAAATAGTAACAAAAAGAAAGAAAGAGAGAGAGAAAAAGAAAGGAAGGAAGGAAGGAAGATAGATCTGGGATGGATGGCTACGTTAATATCACACAAAATAAACTTTAAATCAAAAACTATCACAAGAGGAAAAGGAGGCCACTATATGTTGATAACAAGTTCAATCTATCAAGAAGATATAACAACTATAAACATATATGTACCAAACATCCCCCAAATATGTGAAGCAGACATTGACAGAATTGAAGGAAGAAATAGATAGTTCTAAAATAATAGTTGGAGATCAATACCTTGCTTTCAATAATGGATAACACATCTAGACAGAAGATCAGTAGAGAGGCAGGGGGACTGAATAACACATTTAACCAACTAAACCTAACAGCCATATATAGATCACTCCACTCAACAACAGCAGAATACACATTTTTCTCAAGTACACATGGAACATTCTCCAGGAAAGACCATATGTTACGCCACAATACAAGTACCAATACATTTTTAAGAAACTGAAATCATACAAAGTATCTTCTTTAGCCACAGTGAAAGGAAGGTAGAAATCAATAACAGAACCATTGGTAGCCATCTCCCATCATGCCTGCCACACATGATATAAAGCAATGAAGGGAAAAACATAATTGACCATTTAGAAAAGTGGGAAAGAGGACATACCATTGACACAGAGTGTGTGCTGTTTCCCGTTCTCAGGGATAGAAATAAATTAGCATCATTTATTCATTAGTGTGTTAATTTCTTGGTCAATCATTGCACAGCCAGTGTTTCTGCCTGATGGGAAGATTTCCTATCCTCAGTGTTGAGTGGAGACAACCTTGAAAGGGACATTTAAAAGGATCATACTGTGATGGGCTTAGCAGTACCCTTCCTCCTATGCCAGTATTTAGGCTGGGGTATTTCCATGCAGTGTGTACAACCGTAGGCCCCAGGTCACCAGAATTTAGTTGGATTCGTTTTCTTAATACATTCCCTCAGTACTTTGTCTTTTATTTGACTGTTGCATTTACTTCATTCTTTATTATCACTGCGAAACAACTTTGTTTCCTGTTCAGATGCCAAAAAGTGGATATCAATACCTCCTGAGTTTTACACATCACAGATCTGTTTTACATATCAGAGACAGAGACAGCAACTATTTCCAATGACTTTGAGACATGCTTTGAACATGTGATTAACATGTGGAGTGTTGAAATGTGTGTCGAGCTCATTACACTTGCTCTAAAAGGTTTCAAACTGCAAAGATTTAAAAATCTTTATCTTTGAATAGTTTTCCTGTGCTGTCCCTTTGTGTCAGACTGTTAATGTGCAGTCTGGCACCTTCAAATAACGTGGCTTTGTAACCAATTATTTACATGTTGTTTTATCCACAATCTTTTTTTTTTTAAAATAAATTTATTTATTTTTGGCTGTGTTGGGTCTTTGTTGCTGCACATGGGCTTTCTCTAGTTGGGGCGAGTGGGGGCTACTCTACATTGTGGTGTGCGGGCTCCTCATTGCTGTGGCTTCTCTCGTTGCAGAGCATGGGCTCTAGGAGCTGGGGTTTCAGTAGTTGTGGCACGCGGCTTCAGTAGTTGTGGCTCATTGGCCCTAGAGCACAGGCTCAGTAGTTGTGGCGCACGGGCTTAGTTGCTCCGCGGCATGTGGGATATTCCCAGACCAGGGCCCGAACCCATGTCCCCTGCACTGGCAGGAGGATTCCCAACCACTGTGCCACCAGGGAAGTCCCCACACAGAGAATCTTAAGGTCAAAACATACAACTCGATTAACTACACTTCCTCCTGTTCAAATTTCCCTCATCTTTTCTTCATCTTCTGTCTATGTTTCCTTGGCCCTGTTTATATTAAGTGCTTTTGCCATTATATTTGATTGTCTGTATTCAGGTGAGTTACCACAATGCTTTATGAGACATGGTAGGATATAAATGCATTTAAGTTATATATATATATATATGTAGTTTGCTTGAGTGCAGTGTTTTTTGTTTTCTGTACTGAATTCATTAGCATGGGTCGGTATAAAATTTAGCATAGGTCAATATGTAATTTGTAAACTAATAAGGTCTTAAAAGTGAAGAATTAAGTCTTTTAAATTTAATTATTTATTGTAAAGAGCAGAATAGCATACATAAACAGGTCCCTAAGGAAAATTTGTATTCTAATATGGAACTCTGATGAACACTTTTTTTTTCTTCTAATGGTATGATAGTAGGCCATTTGATTATTTCTATTTTTATGGCTTTAACTTTAGAACAATGAAATATTCATATATTTTAAAAAAGTATTTTTCTTTATTTGATGCGGGTGGGATACTGGAGAAATGAAAGGTCAAACACCTATTGAGGAATCCATACTTGTCTATATATTGTGTACTTTTATTTCAAGAACTGATTTAAAATTCCTAAAAGGATGCTATAATAAGTTATTATGCCATTTTACAGACTGAATTAAGTGAATTTCAGGGAGGTATGAAACTTGCCTAAGGCTATCCAGCTACCAAGCGGTAGAAGTGAGAATTAAATCCAGGTATACCTATCGCCAAAGTTTCTGCTCATCTCTTTACATCATCCACTTTTAATAGCCAATGCTTTCCTGCTTACAAATATGACTGAGGTTTCCAGACAGTCAACAGTCCTCTTTAATCAGATAGAAAAATTACTGTTGACTCTCTAAAGACATATTCCTTTTCCATTAAGTGACTTTAGTTGTTCAAATGATACTTCCAGACAGTAGTAATCATACAGCTGGGGACTAAGAACAGAACTCAGGGATGTGTCTAGCAGTCAGTAAAGACCAACTGGGCTCACTGATGATATTTACGGTCATTTCCTCTAGACTAACATAATCTTATTAATAAGACCCTAATAATTCACAGTACTGCCCTTGCCTGATTGTTTGTTCTTCTCCCTCTATCACTCTCTCTTTCCCCATATTATTATTATTTTTGGCAATTTTTGGTGAATTAAATTCAGGGATTAGTATTAAGGAGTACTCGTCACAAAAGCAGAGAATCTTAGCTCACCCCAAATGAAGAAAATAGAGAAAAAGTATAAATTACATGAATACACACACATACACACATGTGCCAACTATATGCTGCACTTCTCCAAAATCTATTCGGTATCTGCACATTTACTGTATATTAGCAGTAAGAGCAGAAATGAGCGTAACGCTCTGTTTACAAGGCACGGAAAACAGACCCAAATATGGAAATTACTAGCAATGAGAATGGGGAAGAAAGACTACAACAAGGAATGTAGATGATATTTTTGTTTCCTAGCTATGATGCCAAATATTGAACTTTCAACTTGAGACAAGGAGGCCATAAAAAGTTGTATTAGTTTCCTAGAGCTGCCATGACAAAGTACCAGAGACTGAGGAGGTTAAACAACAGAAATTTACTCACTCACAGGTCTAGAGGCTAGAAATCTGAGATAAGGTGTCAGCAGGATTGATTTCTTCTCAAGTATCCCTTCTTGGTTTGTAGATGCCATGTTTTCCTTTTGTCTTCACATGGTCTTCTCTCTGTGCATGTCTGTGTCCTAATATTTTCTTTTTATAAGGACACCAGTCATAGTGGATTAGAGCCCACCCATTTGACCTCATTTGACCTCAGTTACCTACTTAAGGGCCTTATCTCCAAATACAGTCATATTACGAGGTATTGGGGGTTAAGACTTCCACATATTAACTTGAGCAGGACACAATTCAGCTGATAATAGAAGATAAGAGTAATTTAAGCAAGTAAGTAACTATTGTTTACAGTGAGTTGCTTAAGGATATGAATTTACTCAAGAAAAACAAAAAATTACATAACACTGTGCGTTATACAAAGATATTAAATTAATCATCATAACATCCTGTGAGATGGGCATTAAATTAGACTAAGCAAGATGAAGCAACTTATCCAGAATTGTATAGTTGGTACTTTCCAGAATTTAAACCAGGTATTTTCCCAGTTCCACTCTACGTTATATATTCATTTCATTATTTGAAATGAATTTTGAGTCTTCATTTTGCTTAGTTTCTGAAGTTACATGGGGATAGAATGGAGTTGGATCTTTTCAGTGACATTCACACATGGGGAAGGAAATTGAGTCCAGAAGCTTCAGCAATGTTTCCATGGAGAACACTAACAACAGAACCAGAAACACCGTTATCCTTTTGGTTCAGTGATCTTTCCCGAAGCACTACAAGAATCAATCTTAAGAAGCCCAGTGCTTTCCAAACTTTCACCAATGGGCTCTGTAGGGTCCTCTAACAGTATCTAAGAGACTAACTAGTTTCACATCCCAAGCCACTTAAGACAAGGAGTTCTGATTGTTCTCTGTGAGGAAATCAAGTGACAATCATAGCTGGTGATTTAGGATAGTTTCTTCAGGGCCCAGGCAAAACCTAATACACAGTAATAATCATTGTTAACTGCATCTTTGACAAGGATTAATCAGGTATCAAAGAGGTCTATAAATTGGGAGAAATTATGATCAAAGAGAAACACAGACCACAGATATTTAATTAATGCTCAATTATTTATGAGTTTAACTTTGGTTAACCTAATTTTCCTTCTTCTAGACAATTTCCAATTTGTCTCCACGAAGAGACCAGAATAAGCACCTTCCAATACAAGATTTATTGTGTTGCTTTAATTTAAAGCATACAGTGACTTCTACATTCACTCCACCAAGTTTTGCCAGGAGAGAAAAGGAGACGTTATAGTTTGTCTTGAATTAGATATGCCACCATACGTGAATTAGCTCATCCTACTGGAAGCACTTTGAGGGCAGATTCTACAGTCTTGTCTTACATCCTCTACGGAATCAAGCCAAGGGAATCACACACAGTTACAGCTGGAAAAACATTTGTTCTGGGTTAATACTTTTAGCCTTTACCACCAAGACTTTATCACCAAGACCTACCTTTACAGTCTCTAAACAGGAGACCTTCTTGCCTTCCCTTTTCATATTGACTAGGAAGGTAAAGGGAAGAACTGAGAAGTACCCAAAGTCAGCTAGCAGCCAGCACAGATAAATCATCTGTGGAGATATTGTTTCTTTCAAAAGATATAAACATAAGAGGAAGTCCTAGTGTTTGAAGCAACTGTGCATAATAAAATTCCATGAAAACCTAGAAATCCAGATGCAGATCAGTAACATATTGGTTCAATAAGCTGTTATGTTCATGCAATGGACAAGTGTACATACATTAAGAAGAACGAGATATTCTTTTCTATGAGATTCTCTTTTCACTGAACTCATCAGTGCTGCAAACACAATGTTACATAATACTTTTTCTTTAACATTATATCAGGCATCCTCATCTTGTCCTGCATTTATTGCCAGTGTTACTAAAGTCTATCACTTACCTCTTTCTCTTTTAGACATATAATTTCTTCTTATTTTGGAAGCATTCATCAATCCTATTTTACTCTTTCTTTTAAATTACAAATGAATATTGAATTTTATAAAATATCTTTTGGGGGATATTTCAAGTGATTGTATACTTTTGCTCTCCTTTGACCTTGTTATATGGTAAATTATATTTTGTTATTTTATATTATGCTATTTATTATATATTGTATTATGTTTACTAATGACATTTATTATATTATAATTACATTATTTTTAAGGTAGCATTTTGTTTTAGATAGACAAGACAACCAGTGGAATAGGAAGCTTCTTAAAATTAGATGCAAGAGCATAAGGGAATTGAGATTAAAATAAAATTCACGTTTTGGATCAGCAGCAAAAATTATTCAACAAAAGTGGGAAAATATGGCTATCATAGAATTACTAAATTCTAGACACAGCAACTAGTTAAAAGTGAAAAAATAATGAAAGTGTAAAAGTATCAGAAACCTGGGAGACTTGAAATAAATTATTCATGAGGAATATCATTCTAAGATACAAAGAAAAAAGGATACATTTAATTATGTAAGAATTAAAATCTTCCTCATGGCAAAATGCACTACAAAGGTCAGAAAACAAGCAAAAGAAATTGGGAAATATATTTAGAAATGGATATGCCTCCTTTACAACTTTTGAGGGAAGCACATGTTTCTTTTTCCTTTAACCTGTTATGTGGGTATTAATCTATAATGTAAGTGCGTGGTTCCTTTCCTTTAACCTGTAATGTGAGATTTAATCTATATGGTAAGTGCATGGTTCCTTTCCTTTCATCTGTAATGTGAGCGTCAACATGGGGCACTGTTTCCAAGCATAGACTTTGGATGTTCCTGTACTGGTCCCGTCACTGACCATCCACAAAAACTTACAAATGCTGCTTTACTTTCCTGGGGGTTAGAGTCTTAGCTAAGAAATGGAAGCAAAATAGAACTTTCCCCCAGGGATGATAGAAGGTTTAAAGGAGTAAATATGTAAGTGACTTAGCACAGTGCCTAGTACAAGAGAGATCAATATAAGTACATAGCAATTTTTTAAAGAGACAGATGAAAGAAATAAAATGTGGTGATTTCAATCTATTGATATATATTCTTGACATTAAACTACATTGGATGACCTAACTTGCTCGTGCTTTTTCTTACTCTAGTGAACTTGGGTAGCTAATATCATAGTTTAAAATTTTTCCTTTTATATTTACAAGTAAATTTGACCTGTAAATTTCTTTTTCCTTACAGTCCTAATCTATTTTCAGTATTAGGGTTATATAGACTTCGTAAGATGAATAAAGGAGCATTCTTCCTTTGCTACTCCCTAGAAGTTTTTCTTTGTTAATATTGATGTTATCTGTTTAACAGAAGTTGGATAGAATTCACCTCCCAAATGATCTGGCCGGGTCTGGTATTTTCTTGGTGAAAGATTGTAAACTATTGACTTAATTCCTTTACTGGTGCAAGAACTCCAGCTACAAATTTCCTCTTGTGTCAGTTTTGGTAAACTTTAGGAGCTAGGAAATTGTCCACTTTACAGAAATGTTCAAATTTACTGGCATTTCATATATTCTCTGTTTGTACTCTGCTATAACACTGTCCTGATTCTTTCTGTATATTGTTTACTTACATTTTTGTTTTGCTTAATCAAAGTTTGTTTTTTTAAATCTTTTCAAAGAATATTCTTTTGACTTACTAAATCACCTCAATTTTATACTTTTTTCTGTTTTATTAAGTTCTGCTCATATCTTTATTGTCTATTTTTCTATGTTCTCAGGGTTTATTGTTTTTCTCTTCTGATGTCAATTAAAACACTTGGTTATTAATTTTAATAAATCTTTTTACTTATAAATAGTTGAACTTTTTGAAGGTTCCAGCTTAGTTGTACGTATCTAAGGGTCAGCTCCTCCTCACAGTTGCTGGCCTAAGGCTTAGCTCACCCTATAGCAATGTATATACTGACATTTTTTCCCCTCGACTTTCTGTGTTTTGCTACTTCTCACTTCTCTTTGCAGAGAAGCCCTTTGAAATACCCTTAACTTATTTTACAGCCAATAAGTCTTTAAAATACTGTGTATTTTTAAAGATAAATCAACTTATATAATTAGGCAGGAAATCTGATCTGCCATATTTTTAAAAACAGCATAATTTCACTCTTCTCCACGATTAATCTGCTGTATTACACGACCTTCGAGTTTTTAGCTTTATCAATGACATGTACTTTAAAAATGTTTGAAAGATCCTACCCAGTCTTTTAAAACATCCTCGCTCCTTGTTTCAGTTCTAGTTTTATGTATATTTTCTGCCTGGCACCTGATAATTCCAACATCTGATGGATGGCCTTGGGAATCTAATTCTGGTATTGATTGTTTTTGCTGATTCTCTCCACTTGTAGCTGATTTCTTCATTATTGTGTAAATTTAGATCATGAGCTCACGTTTAGCTAAACTTTATCTGTGGGAACGCTATAGGCCTGTGTTGAAGGTCTACCTCTCCAGAAAGGGTTTAGTTTTGTGTTTGGAATACCACCGATTTGGGAGCATTTTAAGTTAATTTCTTAGCTTCTGTTTGCAAGACCGCAAATAAATTTGCAACCCAAACACTGTGAACACAGATCTGCGGTTCAGAATTCTCAAGATTTCCTACCTGTTTCCTACCCAGAGCAGAGGCCAAGAGAATTTGCTCTTAGTCTCCCTTTGCCAGCAGATATTTTTTTCTCCTGGCACACCCTTTCATTACAGGTGAAGCCAGGGATAGATAGGTTTAGTTCTAACTTCCCATCTAGTAGGGATGGAGTCTTACCTCCTGCCTCCCATGTGGTCATGGCCATTTAAAAACAAGTCTCTATACCAGGTGTGTCATTCAACTACGGCCTGTATTCCAAATCCAGACAGCTGCCTATTTTTTATGGCCTATGAGCTATGAATAATTTTCACGTTTTAACTGGTAACATTTTAAATGGTTACCTAAGTACCTAAATAATATCCTCAATTTTGCCTCTTTGGTCTACAAAGCCTAAAATATTTGCCATTTGGCTCCATAAAAACAGGATTTCCAGCTTCTGTTCTAAGCTAGCAAGATCTTCAATCCACTCTTAATAGAGCTATCACTCTCACACATGGACCACCCTTCCTTCATGGGTCCTGGAAATTTCGACTGCACACTTCCAAAATCAACCACGCACTTAAAAATAAGTTGTGTACATTTAACCTAGCATACCTAACCCTTTTCTTTTAGGAGAGTTTTTCAAGTAATCTTGCCCACCGTATTCTTCAGAACTTCATTAATAATGGCAAAAAACTGGGCTTACCTGGTGGCACGGTGGTTGAGAGTCCGCCTGCCGATGCAGGGGACACGGGTTCGTGCCCCGGTCCGGGAAGGTCCCATATGCCGCGGAGCGGCTCGGCCTGTGAGCCATGGCCGCTGAGCCTGTGCGTCCGGAGCCTGTGCTCGGCAACGGGAGAGGCCGCAACAGCGAGAGGCCTACGTATCAAAAAAAAAACAAACAAAAAACAGAAAAAGGCAAAAAATTAAAACAACATTCAACAAAAATGCGAAATGTTCATAACAATTATAGAAGCACATACAGTAGAAAACTATAAACTGTTACTGAAACAGTGAGACATAACTTTTTATTCTTAAAGAACTATATTTAGGTCCCTTTTGTTTAAATAAGTATATTTCTGTGTAAGTATGTATACAGTCATGTATTTATATACACATACATTATTTGTATATTTATAGAAACATATGAAATACATACCTATACACATACCTTTGATTTATATTTGTATACATACACAGGAATATAATTATATATTATATATTTATATACATTGAACTGAAAACTGGTAGTATACATATATATCGTGTATAAATGTGTGTCTACGTTCATGTGTAGAAAAGCGGGTTGAGAGATATGGAAGCATGAGTTAGACAGGGTTCAAGATTTTAAAAGTACTTATGTGTAGGTAGTGAGGTTAAGGCCCATTTGATTGAAAATATTGCATATTTTTACATCAATTGTTATGATGACCAGATTCCTATGTCAATAAAATTATAAATAGCTATACATACTCGTATGTGTAATGTATAACTAAAAGATATATAGTTTTATATATGTATTATATTTATATTATATAATACAATTATACTAATACATTATATATTGTTATATAGAATATATTAACTATAGTGTATTATATCAGATAATAATAATTATATATTTATATATTATGATATAATTGTTTTATAATCAATATTACAGGATATATCATATTAATATTATGAACATATTAACCATAGAAATACATTTCATTACTCATATATTTTGTATATAATATATGCCAGGCAAAAATATATATTAATATAATACATAATTGTTATACACTAATATAAATATTAGTATATTACACTTATACATCAATATAATATTTAATATTGGTATATTTATATTATTTTTAATATATACATAGCTAATGCTCTTTAAAGCCATCTGCTACAAGTAGAATAAGACCAGGAGTATGGCCAAAGCAAATTGTAAAAATATTAGATTACTTATATTCATTTATATGTCATTTTCCTGGAATCTGCATCTGGCTACTAGAGAGGACACACAGCAAAATCAACAAAAAGTGCCCAGGACATAGGATCCTTTATTCATTGGAACCTCAAAGGAAACACAGTGCTATTCAGTCCCCCTTCAAAGAGCCAAGAGCAAACCTTGAAGCACCCAGTAAAAGCCAATTCAAACAAAAAAGCTTTTCCACTTAAACTGGAAAAAGTTAAGTTCCCAAGAGACCCCCTACATCAACCACTGAAGCTCATTTGGCAGTAAAAACAATAATGTTCACTGAACAACAAGAAACGCAAAACAATAGGTGTTTTACCAAAAACACAAAAAAGCAGCTGATTAGTGTCTTTCCTGTTTGAAAGAAGGGGGTGGGAAGTGGGCAGAAGACCTGATAGGAAAGATAAAAAGAAAAGGAAAAGGAAAATAAGTTTCCAGTTTGACACTCAAGCTGTCTTCTGCATCCATTTCATCAAGACCACCAAGTCAATGTGGAGGCTTTTTCCTCCTTCCCTTTTCTTTTCATGAGACCCATCACAACCAGCACTGCAGATTCCATCGAATTAAGGAATGCTGTTGCCTACATGTGTGAATGAGCTGTGAGTAAAGTACTGAAGTAGAGGACACCTAAAGTGAAACGTCTTCATGAATGTCCACGTGGCTGAGCAGCAAGTTAACCTTTCATAGATGTGCTAAAGAAGAAGAGTTGGGTTTTATTTTATTTACTTTTCCCTGGACTGTGTTGAATGACTATCATCGACAAGTTCAGGCTACTTTTTGCTGAGGATTAATGCACTGGGAGAGCTGAGAGAACACTGAACAGTAGAGCTGTCTTTTTCTTGACCAGTTCACCTTAGTTTCCCAAACTCTAAGTCTTTCCCTAATTCTTTCTCCTTTTTATTGTAGTAAAATGAACATAACACAAAATTCACCATTTTGATCATTTTACAATTCACTGTACCATTCAGTGGAATTTACTACTGTCACAATGTTGTGCAACTATCACCACTGTCCAACTACAAAACATTTTCATCACCCCAAGAGGAAACATACACCCACTTTGAGGAGTCATTCCCTATTTCCCTCTCTTCCAAACCCCTGGAAACCACTAATGTATAATATTTTCCGTGTGTATGGATCTGCCACTGCTGGACATTTCATATAAATGGAACCATACAATATAGAGCCTTTCGCGCCTGACTTCTTTCACCTAGTTGCATCCATGATGTAGCATGTGTCAGTAATCCATTCACTTCTATGGCTGAATTCCCTGATCCTGTTTTCTTCATACTGTTTGAATACAAAATTTAAAATAAGTTGAGAGTGAAGCTCTGTTTTAAGGGCACATCTACGAGGCCAACTCTTTTAAAAAAGGTGAAAAGGGAGATATTGTTGTGAAATGATAATCGTTGAGAAGCCTCAGCCAATTTGATAATGAAAAGTTTGGGAAATGTTGCAAAAAATTATCTGCTTTATATTAAAAGCCTTTTAAGCAAGGATTCAGGAGATTGTCTTTTTCTTGCAGGTAACTTAAATGAGTCAGAAGGAAATAACTGCGCTTTAAAACAGATTTTGAAAGGATTCTATTTATTCTTAATAGACGAATGGGAGTACAAGTAGTTCACATCCAATATGGACTCCCTGTCCAAACACTGTTTATCGTTTTAGCCACCACTATCGAATTATATTTCTTGAGAGTAAGGCAGCTCAATTCCTGCATATTACTATTTTTTTTCCTGCATATTACTTTTTAAAATTCATCTATCAAATCCATTAATACAGTATAAACAAGAGATGTTCATGTTTCAGTGCAGTTCAAATATCAGGTATAAAGAACCACCAGCAAGAAAAAGAATCCTATATCTCTTGGCAGAATGTGGTCAGCTCTGGGGTGCTTTGCTAGCTGAAACACACTTTCATTGTTAAGAGGATAGAGGCTGTTTAAGAGGGATGAGAGCCAAAAAATGTTAACTACGTGTATGTGTTAAGAACAGTGCTAGGTTATCTCATATTCTATATCAGCCAAGGCTCACCATTTTACATATGTGAAAAGTGAAGTTAAAAGTGTTTTAGTAGGGCTTCCCTGGTGGTGCAGTGGTTAAGAATCTGCCTGCCAGTGCAGGGGACGCGGGTTTGAGCCCTGGTCCGGGAAGCTCCCACATGCCACGGAGCAACTAAGAGCATGCGCCACAACTACTGAGCCTGCACTCTAGAGCCCGTGAACCACAACTACTGAAGCCCACACACCTAGACCCCGCGCTCAGCAACAAAGAGAAGCCACCACAATGAGAAGCCCGCGCACCGTAACAAAGAGTAGCCCCCGCTCACCGCAACTAGAGAAAGCCCACGCATAGCAAGGAAGAGCCAACGCAGCCAAAAATAAATAAATAAATCTTTTTTTTTAAAAGTGTTTTAGTAACTTACTAAAAGGCACGCAATCAGTAAATCTGAGCAAGAATTCAATCCCAAATCTGTCACACTGAAGTTTAAGCTAATACATGAGATTAATAAAAACAGCACTAAATTAAAAGTTCAGAGATATTTTTAATTTCATACTCTTTCACTAACGCTCTTTGGAGATAAATCATTTCTTTTATATGGGCCTTAGTTTTCACAACTATAATAGTTGGAAGCTTGACTAGATGATCTGTATGTAGTCTTCCAATTCTAAAATGTTCCACTCATTTGGACTCCTACAATAATTGCCCTGGCAATACATGCATGCTGCCACCAAGCAGCCGCAGAGACTATTAGTTCCTTTTATATCCCTAGTGGGGAGTGCATTTTGACATCAGACTTACCGGTCAATAGTACAAACTGTTAATATAACTATAAAATAACAAAATAATAAAAAGTATTATTTCCTGTAAAGCAGAAGCTTTACATTGTCTATGAATCATATCAGAATCACCTGTAGGTTTGTTTGGTTGTGTTTTAACATATTTATTGGAGTATAATTGCTTTACAATGGCGTTTAGTTTCTGCTTTATAACACCTGTAGGTTTTTAAACATAGAGGAAATCCATAACCCATTGAATGAGAATCTTCAGAGACAGGACATGGGCATCTGGATTTTTGGGCTCCCATCATCCGTATATTTTATTTTATTTTATTTTTTGCCTATGTACAATATTTGTCACATCCTCTTGAATCTTTAAATGTTTCTTTTTGTTTTAAAATTTTAGCATATTCCATAATCTTCACCTACTTTTCATAAGGTGTTATCTGTTATGTTTATTCGATCTTGTGCTTCTCCTGGTTGTCTTCTTTTTTTCTTTTTTTTGGGGGGTGGGGGCTGCCTCATGGCTTGCAGGATCTTAGTTCCCTGACCAGGAATTGGACCCTAGGGCCCCAGCAGTGAAAGCGCCAAGTTCTAACCACTGCACCACCAGGGAAGTCCCAAGACTTCTGTTTTAAATGACTTTTTTCCCACTCTAATTCATTCCTGGGATCAGTTTCATGTTTGAACATTAAACCAACCTTGCATTACTAGAATAAAGCTACTTTGATTGTGATATATGATTGTTTTACATACCATGGATACAGTTTGTGCTTCTGTTTACACATTTTGCATGCATGTTCAAAAGAGAAACTGGCCTGTGATTCTATTCCTGTAATATTCTTTTCAGTTTGGAGCTGAAGCTTATGTTGCCCTTATAAATATTTTGAGCAATATATACTTTTCTGTTTCCTGGAAGATTTTTATGTAAGATTACCAATATTTCTTCCCTAAATATTTGGAACAATTTACTTGGAAAGCCATTTATCCCTGGAAATCATTTTCTGTAAAGGTACTTAATTATACAAACAACTTTTGCAGTAGATACAGGTTTTTGAGATATTTTTTCTTTCTTGGGTTAGTCTTGTTAGCTTGCATTTTTAAAGAATTTGTCATTTTCGATGAATTTTCAAATTTATAAATATGAAATTATCATAATTTTAACAGCTTTATTGGGATGTAATTTACATACCATAATTTCAACACTTTAATGTATACAATTCAGTGGTTCTCAGTGTAACCACTAAAAGACTTGTGTAAGCATCACAACAATCCAATTTTAGATTTCTGTCCCCCCACAAAAAACCCATTACACATGAACAAGCTTTTTTCAATCTCCTCAACCCTCTCAGCCCTAGGCAACCACTCATCTACTTCCTGTCTCTACAGATTTGCTATTCTGGGCATTTCATATAAATGGGACCATACAATATGTGATCTTTTGTGAGTGGCTGCTTTTCCTTTACATAATGCTTTCATGGTTCATCCATGTTGTAACATGGATCAATAGATCATTCCTTTCTATAGCTGAATGCTATTCTATTGTATGGATATTCCACATTTTGGTTATTCATTTATCCGGTTGTCATTCGAATTATTTCCACCTTTTGTTTTTAGAAATAGGCTTCTATGAACATTCACGTACAAGCTTTTGTGCAGACATAAGTTTTTATTTCTCTTAGGTATATATTTAGTAGTGGAACTGCTGGGTCATAGGGTAACTCTATGTTTAACACTTGCAGGAACTCTCAAGCTGTTTTGTAAAATGGCCGCACCATTTTACATTCCCACCAGCAATGTATGTGGGGTTCAATCTCTTCTCTTACAGCCTAGCATGTCATCTATGCTGGAAAACGTTTCACATGTAGTTGAGCAGGATGAGTACTTTACTGTTTGGTTGAGTGTTCTGTAAACATTTATTAGGTCTTGTTAATTCATAGTCTCGTCCAACTCTTCTATATCGTTGTTGATCTTCTGCCTAACTGTTCTATCCATTATTGACTGTGGAGTACTGAAGCCTCTACCTAATGGTGTGCAATTATCTATTTCTTCCTTCAATTCTTCATGGATTTTGGTATTTTCTTCTTCGTGTATTTTGGTTTTACCTTATTCAGGGCAAATATGTGAAAGATTTTTGTATCTTCCCTCTCTTTATCATAAAATGTCCCTTTTCATATCTAGTAACTTTTTTGTTTGTTTTAAAGTCTATTTTTTCTGGTATTAGTATAGCCACTTCAGCAATGTTTACAGTTGCTATTTGCATGATGTATATTTTTTCATCCTTTTACTTTGTACACATTAGACTTTTGAATCCAAGCAGTGTCTCCTATAGAAAACATTCCTTAATACCCAGTTCGACAATATCTGCCTTTTGATTGTATTGTTTAATTCATTTACATTTAGTTTTTATTATTGATATGGTAGGATTTATTTATGTCTATCATTTTACCTTTGGTTTTCTACATGTCTCATGTTTTTGCTTTTTTGTTATTGTTCCTCCATTTTCCTTTTATAGTAAGTAGATATTTCCTACTGTAACATGTAATTCCTTTAATGATTTTTAACCACATTGTTTGAGTAATGGCTGCACTAGGGCTTATGGAATACATCTCAGAATCTCTTCAGATTTTTACTAGGTTCATTCCAGATAGAAACAGAAACTGTACTTTTATAGAGCTGTATGCCTTCCCCTCTTTTTTGTTTTTATTACATTTATATATGTTACATACTTAACAACATATTATTATAATAATTACTTCTCACAAACTTATTTTTTCAAAGAGCTTAGAGAAGAAAGTTGAGCAAATAAATATTTTTGAGTTTGTCGGGTTAATCTATTTACCATTTCTGGTTCTCTTCCTTTCTTCCTGCGGATTCAGCTTATGATCTACTGTCATTTTTATTCTAACACAGCTTTGTTCTCACTGCCTTCGTTGTGCCATATCATCAAATATATGATTTTTTTTATGTTATATAGAGAACAATCCAAATATAGTCATATTGGTTAGGCACTTACTTTTTAAATTAGTTAAGAGAAGAAAGGAGAAGAAATTTGAAATTACAGTATCTTTTATAATTCCCTACACAACTGCTCTAGTCAGCATTCTTTGTTTTGTTTGTATGCCTTGAGTTACTGTCTGCTATCATTTGAAGAACTTCCACTAGTATTGCTTGTGAAGCCCGTCTGCTAACAATGAACTCACTCAGTTTCTGTTTCTGTTTCTGAGTTATGGTGAAGTATTGATGATAAGTTGTGGAGTGGTAGGAAAAACTAAAATGCGATGTGCTGTATGATGTATGTTTCACTGAAGTGTCTTGGTCAAATTCTAATGATTTATGATAGAAATCACATAAAGCAAGCATCACAATTCTCCAGGAATGTTCTGTAGAATGCTAATGTTAATGATGAATATGTGATCCCAAATCTTTCACTTGTATTGACCTTATCTCAATAATTCTTCTCCCAACAATGCCATAACTAGAGTTGAGTTCTAAAGTGTACCTTCCTCTTTTCCAATAGAAATGGTCCCACAATTTCACACGGCGTTTATCACGTTTGCAAATGCCAATGAAAATGCTAAGGTAACACAGTCCAAAAGGCAATATTCTTCTGTGAGGGCACCCAACTTTAAACAAATACACATATTCTAAATACAGCTTAGATCTGTGACACGTTTTGGCCAATGAAGTGTGAGCAGACATGATGGCCTTCAATGAGCAGCAGAGGCCTTAAATGGGCTTGTGCAGTTGGGCTCACCTCTTATGTTTCAGTGAACTTTGTGAGAAGACAGGGCCTGGGAGCTGCGGCCTCACAGTTGGGCTCCAGAGGAACATGTGTGTTACAGACCTCAAACTGACCCAAAACACGGAGCAAAACCAGCCATCTAGAGGTCTAAAAGAGAGCCACTGCAGCTAGCCAATAGGTCCAAGAAAAATAAATTCTTGTTTATGGAACTGAGTTTTGGGTCGATTTGTTCCAAAGCATTATCAGAGCAAGAGCTGACTAACACAACATCCTCCAAATCATTGTTATGTAAATGGATGCCACCATGCCTACAAGTAAGGCAATTGTGTACTCAAAATGTGAGAGTCCTTGAACTCTTGGTGCCTCTCCAACACAATGTACATGGCTAAATTTCCACAAATAAGTTCACTAATATACCACAAAGATCTCCCTAAGCTTTTATTAAATGTAATGCAAAGTTCTTTCTTTTCATTTTCTGCTTCTACATAGTTAAAATGCTTTTATCAATGTAAAATGGCTCTTACCTTTTGGCTTCTGTCGTGAGAGTCTTTTGAACTCTGAAACACTGTAGGATATCACCTATAAATGGAATCTAAAACATACAACAATTGAACGAATATAACAAAAAAGAAGGAGAGTCACCGATATAGAGAACAAACTAATGGTTGCCAGTGCGGAGGGGGAGGAGGGGGCAATACAGGGGTGGGGAAGTGAGAGATGTAAACTACTGGGTGTACGACAGGCTCAAGGATGTATTGTACAACACAGGGAATATAGCCAATATTTTGTAATAACTGTAAATGTAAAGTAACCTTTAAAAAGGATATAAAATTTTTTTAAAAAAGAAATTCATACTTAAAATTCGAAACAATTTAAATGTCCATCAACAGGAAAATGCACATATAAATTATTGGATTTCCCTACATGGGAATCCTACGTAGCGAGGAAAGTACATGAACTAGACAGATCTTTACGTGTCAGCATGGATGAACCTAGCAAAGATAACACTAAATAAAGCAAGTAACAAGAGAAAACAAAATAGAATACGATATGCAGTTTAAGAGTACTTAAACATGTAGCCTACATAGAAAGACATCCATGCCAGTGATGGAGACCAAGTTCAGAAGAGTGGTTACCCAGGGTCAGCTGGGGAGTGGCTGTGCTTGGGAAAGTGGTCACACCAGAGACTCTTCAACAGGAATGGTAATGTTTCACTTCACACGCTGGCTGGAGGACGGAGGAGTGTCTGCGATGTTATAATGTGAGCACGCTGCATGTAAAACCCATTGCTGACCACACCTAGGGGAACTGATGCGTGGGAGCTGGTAGTGGGTGGAGCCATCCAGAAGGTGGTGGTAGAAGAGGAACGTTGTACACGTAACGCCTAAGGCCTGACCAGAGGACGATCACTGCTCTAGAAACTGGACACAAATCCAACTTCTACGGCCAATCTTAGAAGACAAACTGAGGCATATTTAAAATTTTAACACTTTATGTGCGCAAAAATACATTCAATTCAGGCAGCACAAAGCGGAAGAGGTGAGGAGCACTCCAGCCACAGGAGCTGCAGAGATGTTTATTTTAAAAGGGCAGAAGCAAAGCAAGGAAACGAGTGATTTGCTATGGCTTTAACGCCTAGTTGGTGGTTTGTGACTGGGTGTCCTCAGCGGTGTTCGTCACCCTGAGGCGCTGACAGGCTTAGATTTTGGTTGGTTTAAGTGGGCGGCCGCATCGCTAGAGCCACCGCAGGCTAACGGCCTCCTTGCAGGGTTAATTTACTAACACCAATTGTCTGAGTCCTTCCTCTTACTCAGTCACTTCACTTCCTACGCCTCACTTTCTCTTCTCTAAAGTGGATATTCAGTAGTAAATTCTCTGTGGAGGTGTCAGGACAAAACAAAGTGATTATTAGGAACCACGATCATGTCCTGAATGCACGGAACACGTCACCGTTTGCCAACCACCGTGTCAAGTCAGCAGAAACGACAGAAATTAAGAGCTCTCCGCAGAAATTCACACACCCGTGCACCAGGTAAGGGACCACAGGCAGACGTTCACTCAGCCTTTCCTGCGTGCCTCAAGGAGTTCACGCTCTCTCCTGGGCGGGGCGAGCAGAGACACTTTGAGGGAGTTTAACTACTTTTAAAATGCGCTGATACAACCATGTCTCACTTTTGTTTGGATCAGTCAGCAAACGCTTTTTGGAAACCCCAAATTCTCCACACCTCCTACCTGTTGCGCTGCCGTAGTCTCGAAGCTGCCGACACCGCTCCTCAAGCCGCGTCGTCAGGGGAGGCGGGTCTGCGTGCGGAGGCACGGCGAGCGCGCAGAAGTCTTCGAGCCCCGCCCCCACGGGCCCGCCCGGAGGCTTAAACCGCAACCCCGCGGCTCGGGAGGCAGTTGATGCCCGCGCCAACACCAGGCCGCGTGTGGGCTCCGGACCGCGGCATGGAGGGCCCGGCCTAGCTGGGGCCCGTGGCCCTATGTCTTCGGGCCGCGGCCGCCGGGCGGTGGGCGCCCGAGGGGCCGGGAGGCGAGCCGGAACCCACAGGCGTGTGTGGGCATCCTGTCTGCAGCCAGCGTCCCCGAGGCCGCGCTCAGGCCATGATCACTCGGTGAAGCTGCGCCCGGACAGCACGGCCGACTCCTTCTCGCGCTCTGAGGACCTGTGCGCGCTGCAGGACTCAGTGCCTCTGCCCTCCGTGTGGGCTTCCCTGAGGGAGGGCCTGCTGGACTTAACGCCGACTGCCTCCGCGGGTAGACTGGGCGCCGCTCCTGAGCACCCTCTGCCCCTGATCTGTATCCAGAGCTTCTTCCAGCCACGGCTTGTCGAGACAGGTTTGTACTTCCCGCTTCCAGGGGCCCTCGTGTGGGCGCTGAGAAGCGGGGTTTTAAATGGTTAAAGGTGGAGGGTGGGCACTAGAATCGGTGCCCAGTGCCCGGGTGTGCGTGCACTAGACGGGGCGTGCGGCCTAGGACTCCTGCCAGCTCGGTGACCCTGGCCGAGTGCCTTAAGGCTTCAAGGTCTCAGTGTTCTCATCTGTAGCATGGGCGTAACAGGACCCAGCCTCCGTGGCGGTTACAAGGATGCACTGTGTTAATGCTTCTAGACTCTACAAAGTAGAACACTTAGCACAGTTTGGAGCATTGTTAATTGTTGCACAGATGTTACCTGGTCTGTTGAATGACTTTGCCTGGTACACACCAAAGCGATTAGGAAATGGATATATCCCAGCTTCATTTCCTTTCCATTCAAACAGGGCTCAGGAAAACAAAAATTTTTTTCAATAGGTGTATCATATATAGTGGAAAGAGCACCGGTGTGAAGGCAGCTTAGGGTTTGAATTCCAGAGCTTATGCTCTCTGTGGCCTGGACAGGTTTCTTTTGCACTACAATCCACACACTTGTAAAATGACATTAAAAACCACTCTTTCTGTGGGTTCTTAGAATTTAGCAGGTTATGTGTGTAAAGTATCCTGGCACTTGAATGAGTTGTCAGAACCAAGGGCTGCTGGAGACCATGCTTCTGCCCCTTCTTCTGGGCAGCAAGTAAACACAAGCACAGGAGTCAGTGCTCTGGAAGAAGTGAGTTCTGCTGCTACAGAGCACAGAATCTCTTTTTTCTTTGATTTAATTTTTATTCTATATTGGAGGATAGTTGATTTACAATATTGTGTTAGTTTCAGGTGTACAGTAAAGTGATTCAGTTATACATATATCCATTCCTTTTCAGATTCTTTTCCCGTACACTTTGTTACAGGATATGGAGTAGAGGTCCCTGTGCTACGCAGTAGGTCCTTGTTGATTATTTTATATATAGTCGTGTGTATATGTTAATGCAAACTCCTAATGTATCCCTCCCCGCCATCTTTCCCCTTTGCAGAGCACAGAAACTTGGAAGGGCAAGTTCAGGGTAGGATTCCTGGAGGAAGTGCCGTCCTTTCTAAGGATATGTAGAAGCTCCTGGGGTGGCAGGAGAGAGCAGTGTGTGTTGAAGTTTGAGAAATGTAAGAAAATATGGCAAAACTAATGTACAGGACTGGAACTCAGGGTTTGGGAAAGAAATGAGAGTCGATACTGAAAACTTAGTGGGGCCCAACAGAAAGGCGCCTTGTTTGTCCTGTCAGAAGTTTGGATGTTTATCCTGAAGGCTGCGGGAAACACCAAAGAACAGTGAAATGGAATTCTGGTTTAGAGGCTCACTTGGACCTCCATGTGGAAGGCAGTTGATTGGGTGCAGGGTGAATTGTAATCTAAGGGTCCCACTTAAGTTATAAAAGGTGGGACCGGGTTTTGCAGATCTGAGAGAGAATGGGTGAGGCCTGGTGACCAGTTAGAAAAGGGAGGGCAGCAAGCGTGGGTGACAGTTTACAGCTGCATCTTTTTGAGAGATACAGAGCACAGTAGAAAGGGATTGGGGGTGGCGAGAGGATCTTACTTCATCTTCAGTGCTTTAGAGGGGCCTGGTAGATAGGTCTGGGCCCAAGGTACAGATGTGGGCTTTTGGGAGGACAGGTGTTTGAAGGCATGGTAGAGACTTCGGTTATCCACAAGAATATCCAAAGAATCATAGGTCTGAGAGTTTTTTTAAGTGGGTATATTTGAGGATGTTTATAAGCTGAGAGAAAGTAGCCAACAGAGGAAGGGTGTAAAGATCTAGGAGAGGAAGTGATTGTTCATTTGTTTTTGAAAGCTGAATACTTATCGTGTGCCTGGCCCTTTTCTTAGATCTGGGGTTCACACCATCTGTTATCTCTTCTGCAAGGACAGTTGAATTCATGCCCCGGTGAACAGAAGTCAGATTATTCTTTGCATCCCATTCAGGTGTAAGAACTGTTTTGTACCTCTGAAGGGAAGCAAGCTCTATCCTTTGGTCACCTGCTGATGATAATAGCATTGGCTGAGTCCTGACCATTTACAACGAAGGCACTTGTGTAGGTAATAAGTTCCAGGAGGGCCCAAACTGAGTATGTCTGTTTCAGCATTTAGCATGGTTTAGCATCTGAGAGGCCGGTACATTATTGGCATATAGTAGACTTAAAAATGAATATTTGTGGATTGTCTGAATGAGTGGATGTGTGTGATTCACATCCTATTTGCAGGTCCTATGCCCTGCAATGGATTTTCAGTGTCAGGTTGTGAAAGTATTTATGACGGGGATTGGCATTGTTCCCTATCTAATGGATAAAGATTACACATGAAAGGACTTTACACTGACATCCTAAAAGCCTCATAGGAATTACTTAACAAAAAAATAAAATTGGATTCTGTATAATTTCTAATTTGTAAGCTGGCCAGAACACTGGTATTTCAGCCAGTCCTCTGGTAGTTCCGATGACGTCCCCATGATCACCCAGGCATAATCAGAATGGCTTTAGGATTTGGGAGCCAAAATGTTCCTCAGTATTTACGGCTTTGCTCGTCCATTTAAGAAAATGGACTATTGAAAAAATAGCTTCAGACACAATATGGCATTTTATGATTTAGCATGAAATCTGAGAAATATAGAGGTTATCGGAAGCCTGCAGTGGTAACGTTCCCTCTGCTATTGAAGTTATTGTCTTTAAACAAAGATTCTACATCACTAATGCTATATATATATATTTTATGATATTCAGGTTAATTTCCAATTCTAAGGAAGTAACTGGTTGGTTGGTATGAGAGATGGTGTGGCTTCCAAAGGTGAAAAGTATTATTTTGTTGTACTTTCTGGCTACCTAAGGATGGGAGAGGCCCAGGACACTGCAGTCAGTATATTATGTGGAGCAGGTTATATTGTGGTTTATTTATGAACTTTTACATGTTTATTTTCTTCTTTGTGGTATGCGGGCCTCTCACTGTTGCGGCCTCTCCCGTTGAGGAGCACAGGCTCCGGACGCGCAGGCTCAGCGGCCATGGCTCACGGGCCTAGCCACTCCGCGGCATGTGGGATCTTCCCGGACTGGGGCACGAACCCGTGTCCCCTGCATAGGCAGGCAGACTCTCAACCACTGTGCCACAAGGGAAGCCCACATGTTTATTTTCTATGCAAGTTTGTGTGCTCCTTTTTGAGTTTTGGTAGATAAGTGTTTTGTAACTTTGGAATACTTGGAGTTATATATATATATATTTTAATGTAGTAGTTAAAGCCGTGGAGAGTGTACTAGTCTACCTAGGTTCAAATTCTGGCTTTACCCTATGACTTCCCTGTGGCTTCCTCTGCTCACCTATTAAAAAGGAGGATAATAAGACTGCTGTGGTGAGTTATATACTAAGTGCTATTTAAGCATTTGCTATAATGATCATGTATACTCGAAGGCAAGGAACTTGCCCCTTGATCGTTTCTGTATTCCTAGTGCTTAAGAATTCCTAGTGCTTTCCTAGTGCATTGTCTTAGGATAGAGATAGCTCAGTATAGTTCTTCTCACTATAAAGTACTGTTACGTTGAAAGTCTTTGCTTGTGTACGAAAAATCTATGACATATCTGCTGAGGACAAGGAAAGGAATAGTTTTAAAACTGCAATGGATAACAAAAGATTGTATGATGTAATGCCTTTATTATGTAATTATAAAACTAACAAATGATCATGGTAGAAAATTTGAAAAACTCCTAGACAAAAGAGAGATCAACAAAATTTGGAGTAACTTTCAGAGTGTAGAGTTGTCCATGAATATTAGTGCTTTCATATTTTCCAGGACTTTAAGTAGACTCTGCTTCTTAAGAGTCTATTCATGATATTTTACTTTAATGATGTTTTCATCATGGGGACACACACACACACAGAAATCTGTTAAAAAAAAAAAAGAAAGGCATGTAAATCACTGATGTTTCAGATAGCCACATGAAATAAAGTGAGAAAGGTCAACAAGCTGAAAGAATGTGGAGTAGCTTCTCCTTAATTGCTTACATAACTCTGATAATTACCTCTTTGTGGATAAAGTAATTAATGGGGAATCTAATTCAAGAAAAATGTATGAACTGCAAGCCTTCTCAAAGCCAAGTATTTCTTTCCACAAAAGGTTACTTTCCACGGCCATGCTTCCTTATTACCAGACAGGGAAAGAGTATTGTATGGCAAAGGATCTTCCTGAAGGAGGGTGCTTCCCACACTGATTGTCATAAATGACTTCGGAATTACTGTTGCTGTATTACCAAAATCTTAAACTAGGATATTTTTGACAAATGCGGTCCTTAGTTAATTTTTAGAGCTACAAACTGTCAGATGGCTCTGAAATAACAATTGTCTGGCTATTCTTCAGGGTGATCACAATATGGAAATGACCTTGAGGTATCACTAAAAAGCAGGAAGGTGTGAGTCTTCCTTTCGTGCCAGAGTGAAATGCGAGTTGGAGTTGGAGTTGGAAAAGAGGCCCACAACCAAGTGATAGAGAAGGAAATGTGAGGTCATTGGTGAAAAACCAGGTTGAAGTTAAGGTGAAGAGGCATGAGGAAATGGGCAACTGTTCCAGTATTACAAAGATCATCAAGAAGCATATCCATGAATGTGGTTTGTATTGCAATCTGCTGAAAAAGAGACAAATATCCTGGCCTAGTCTTCATGGAGATTATATTTTATTGATTCTGATAATAGATTATTGTTGAAAAGGGCCTCCTATAAATTATAACCATGCAAAGGCAGCAAGATAATTTATTTTTCTTTATGTACGTGTTTCTCATTCCTACTCACTTCTCTCTTAGGGGAAGAGAAAATCACACACACAAAAAAATGTCAAGTCTCAGCTATTCCTTTTCAAAATAATTTTTTTTGCAAATTCCAGTGGAGGCAATAGGTTAACTGTTAAGATTTGTAAGGCCGAAAAACTAGATTTTTACAAAGTGTAGCCAAATTCCATTCCATAAATAATAGCTTTGGAAAGAATATGTGGTGATGCAAAGTTGGAAAAAGCTGGTTTTCCTTCCGTGAATGGCTTCACTGTGTTGGGAGAAGAGGCAGAGAAGAAATCAAAGTAATTAAACATGGGGTGAGTTTTCCCGATAGGGGACTCTAGTGCTTTAAAATAGACTAGATAATCCTAGGGATAATCTGAGGGTAGAACAGACCAATGCCTCATTTCCAATCTGGTACCCTGGAAGAAAACAGTGTATTTCCTTTGAGGTCTTGAGAGGTTTTTCTTCTGCTTTGTTTTGGTTTTGGTTCATTTTGTAATCAACCTTATTAAGGTATCATTTACATACAATAAAATGCAGACATTTTTAGTCAACGGTTCAGTGACTTTTAATTAATGTATACATTTGTTTAACTACCACCCCCATAAAGATAGATAACAATTCTAAAACCCTAGAAAGTTTCCTCCTAGGCTTTTGCAAAAGTAACCCCATCTCCCACCCCAAGGCAACCACGGATCTGTTTTTTATCTTTAGAGATGACTTTTGACCAGTTTAGAATCTCATGTAAGTTGAATAATACAGTGGGTGCCCTTTTGATCTGGCTTTACTTGCTCAGCATATGGTTTTTGAGATGCATTCATGTTGGGATGTTTTAAACCAGGACTTTAGCCTGGGTGGCTGATGTTGTCTGAAGGCACCTATAGGTACAGCTGAGTCTCTGGCATTGTCACTGTCTGTTCTTGGCTCAGTATTTTCAACTTTACTAAGAAGCACAAGGTTGAAGTAAGGAAGATCATTGTCAGTATAATGGAGGTGAAGTGGGTTCTGTTATATAATATTCTCAGCAAAAATTGACCTGCTTGGAATCATTGTGTTGATAATCGACAAGGATTCTCTTCCTCCAAAAGCCTTGATACTATATAAAACTTCTAAAGGACGCTGTCCTAGGACCCTTCTTTTAGTTTTCATATTTTGGGAAACATTTCTGGAAAATTCAAATGCTCGCAACCTGAAAGAAGCAATTATTCACCTGAAGCCTAACTCTGCTAAAGTTGAGTTGTCCGACCGTTACATGCTGATAGAACCCAAACAGCCTTGCAAAACAATGCTCTCTTATTGGATATAAGCATATAGATTGTTTAAGGTGTAGGTGTGTATGCAGTAAAGTGAAAAAACAAAGAATCTTTGAGTTTCCCTTGCTGTTTTTTTTTATTTTGTCATTTAAGTTTCTATAGCGTATGCTAATAGTTCAGGGAAACCTCAGGTTAGTTTTAGGTCCACTCTTTACATAAATGTTGAAGTACTCCATACCCACCTTTTTTCTACCTTCCTTCTTTTCTTCCATCTTTCCTTTCTAACTTCTTATAATCCATTATACTTAATCCTGCATTTGCTGAGGTGGCAATTAGTGTAGGAAAATACTGTGAAATTTTGCTGTTCAGAATGCATGTTGACCAAATTCTATATTGAGAAAAGGTCTGAATTTACCCAGAGTAACCCTTTCTCAGAGTCTTTGAATAAACGCCATAGAAAGTGGGCTATATATAATATCCTGACAGGTATGTAGAACTCATAGCAATTGCCCTAAAGAGCTTACCTAGCGTAGATGCATATGAATGCATTTAATGATTGTTTTATTGGCAGCAGTGCCGACATACACAGTCTGTTTTGTTTTATATCATTCTCATTACCTGCTGTTTACCACTGTATACATTGCTAATGGCGTGGTTTCTATGGCTTGTGAATTTCACGGCCAAATAATATGTAATTTATTGCACAATTCAGTGTAGAAGATGGAGATTCCATAACTTTTCGTGAGCTCTTTGCCCCTTTGGAATGTATTACACTGAGATCAGGCAAAGTAATAAATTTATTTCAAATGTGCATGATAGCTAAACATCAATTAGGACTGATGGGCAATATTTCTTCTTCCAGCAACATAACAGTTTTTAAAGACTAAGCCATTGAACGTGGAGTCACTGAACATGGGACTCAGTTCACTGGGATCCTTCTTAGAAAAATAAAGGACAACTTGAATTGGATTTGTGTGGCTTATTCAAGTAGTAACTAATCAGCTACATCTTGGTGAACTTAATTTGTCACAGTCGTTTGGTATTTTATTAACTCTCTTCCCCTTCTTCCCCCGACTCTCACGAGAATGGATCATGAATATCTTAAAACATATTACGTCATCTTCCATCCCTGTTAATCTAACTACAAACGCACACTTTCCTTATCCAATGTAACTTACTGTCTTTTAGAGTGGCTGGGGTTTTAATTCTCTACAAAATTAAAAACAGCAAAGAGAAACATTTTCAAGGAGTCACCACATTGTAGCGCTTTAGAAAGAAAACTTTAGAATTAAGGGCAACTATATCATTTTATAGCTAAAGCACCTGAGGCCTAAAGTAGGAAGGTAACCATCAAGGTCAGGGAAGGGGTAGAAGATCAGGTTTCAAGCTGAGGAAGAGTCTACAGGGACTCAATCTGAGCAGGTCGGAAACTGAAAGAGACCACAAATGTTCTAGGAAGGCTGGCATCTGGCCTCAAGTGTGGCATTCAGACAGGGAGTGGGCCCGGGGGGAACTGCGCTTCTGCAGTAGGCAGAGAACTCCACTTCCTCTCCGGAAAGTGCCACTGACAACAGGGAGTTGAGGGGAAAGAGCAATGAATTCCAGTCCACCTGAGAAAGAAGGCCAGTTTGATTAACTCTGAATTTAGGCTTATTTCAGATACTTCTTGAGAAAGAACTTGGACAAGAGCAAGTCCCATGCAGCCTCTTTTAAATCCATGCCCAGTATTTTCTGGTGGAGCTGCTTAAACGCTCCAAGTGACTCCAGTATTTTAATTTCACTCTGTATTTAATCCCGACAGTTCTATGATTGACTATTTAATGGTCAAATGAGTAGGGTCACAAAAGAGTGTGAATGTATTTTACAGGATGAGGATGGGCGGAGTGGAGCAGTCTGGAATAGGATACCAATAAAAACGGATCTTGGTAAAGAAGAACGTCTATTAGAAATGGAGAGGAATTCGCAAGGAAATTAGTGCCTGACACCACGCCCGTCTCTCTGCAGGTTTAGAAGCTAGTTTCTAATTTTATTTTCATAGGAGATGTGCCTGTGATGAATTGTCTTTTACCTCCACACTATTTATCACATGGACATATTGTGAAGTTTGTGTGAGAGAAAGCAAGTATTAGAATGTGTCTTGCAAGGAGCTATAAACACTTCCTGGAACAATCTAGGATAGAAGGAAAAGGAAAGGAAGGTGGAAACAAAGGAGAAAGACAGCTAGTGATGCTGGAGTCTCTCGCTGGGATTTGTGGTATCTCGTTTTGAAACTAACTACAGAAAGTCAGAACTTGACTGATTGTTTCTTGATCACGGTTTGTTTTCAGTTTTGTTTTTTTCTTGCTCTCTCATCAGTTATTCCAGCCAGTGCCAAGTCATTTTCAGTTTCAGTAAGCATGCCTGTCTTGTTTCCATTTGCATTATTCATGCAAACGTTGATTGAACTGATGACCCCGAGTTATCACGGAAATAAGTGGATAAACCTAAATAAAATCTAACAGCACAAAAGAGTAATAATAAAATATATCAAAAATTAGAATGCATTAAAACAAATGGAAGAAGAAAAAGTAGTAAAAGAAATTTAAGATCTCAGCATTGCTTGAGAAGCAGTAAAAGAGCTAATAAGTCATGGTACATGTGTAACTGCTACTTGTGTAAAATTAACAAGCTAATGTAAGGGAAAATGGAATTTGAACAAATCTCAAAGGAAGAAATAAGAGCAAAAGGAACATAACAAGGTGGGACAAACAGTAAACAAGGAGTAAACGGTCTGTAAGAAAATACATTAACTGTAAATACTCAAATTAAAGGACAAGGATTATTGAAACAAACAAAAAACATAATTCTATGCCACCTACAAAAGACAAGAGTCAGATTGAAAATGAAAGGATTCAAAAGTTATGTCATAACAACAATAAGTAAAATTGAAGAAGATTTTTTAATGTTAACATAGATTTCAAAGCAAAAAGTATCACTGGCGATAAGGCAGGATAATAAAACCCACTGTTACTTTACAAGGAATATATTATAAATCTAAACTTCAATGCAATATATGAAGGGAAATTCCAAAAATCTAAGTAGAAATAGAAAAATCTAAATTACCTAGATCAGAAACATAGAACCACAACAAATCAGCAAATTATAGGAGATCTGAATACCATCATGAAAAACTTTGGCCTAAATTTACATAAAACACCGCACCAACAATGATGGAATATATGTATTACGCAGAAATTTTTAGGTGCACATGGCACATTTATAAAATTGACTATATTCTGGTTATAACACAAGACTCTGAATAAGCAAGAAATTTAAACCTATATAACCAATATTTTACCAAATAGTTGGATATTAAAAACATACTTCTGATCATTATGTAGGTCAAAGATAAAGTCGCAATGGGAATTAGAATTTTATTAATTCAATGATAATGAAAATACGCCATAACAAAACCTGTGGGTTGCAAATAAAGCTGTGGTCATAGAGAAGTTTATGTATTCCAGTTATACTCTCTAAATATAAAAGGGAAAGGAATAAAGCAACTAGAAGATAACCTATCACCCTGAGGTAGGCAGCTCCTGAACTGTACCTGGTGGGGAAGGCAGGGCAGAACTTCAGGAGGCCAGCTGGGAGCACGGTGAACACCATGTCAGGAGCAGTCTCCAAGAAAGAGAATTTAATGTACAAAGGGATGCCTAAAATATATTTAAGAGCTAGCACCCTGACCCCTCTTAAGGATGACTTGTGTTGCTGGGGAAAAAATAAGAAGTGCTCGATGTAGAAGGTGAATAGCTTTATAATTCCCAGGAGAATCTTGGTACCAGGACCACACAAGAAAGAACTTGGAGTCCCCATGGCTAATCCAGCAGAGAGAAAAGGAGGAACAGAGATGCGAGAGAAAATAAAGGGAACTCTTGGTGCAATTCGGTGCTGCTGCAGGCCCAAGTCCAGGTATGTGCTCTCTATCTCCACATCTTAAATAAAAGCCACCATGTTCCTCAGTCTTTCAGGTACTTAGAATTTCTCTTTAGAACCTGAAAATGGGGTCAGGTTTCCTGTCTGCATTGCTACAGTACAAAATAGAGGCAGGATGTTTGAAATAGTTCTCCATCTGGCAGAGGAGGCCTTGAAGCTGTGAGCCACTCACTGCACACCAGCAGGACATGAAGGATTCTTGAGCAGATCTGAAGCTTCTGGGAGCTACTGGGAGGCCTTTGAGGAGTTAAATCCCATAGAAAATACTGTACCTTCAATGGCCCCTTCTCCCTCTCTGTCCAGTCTTCCTCCACTCCCGTGGGGGCCCAAAGGGGTTTAATGAGCACTCTTTGACTTGTACTTGGTGGTCCCAGAACTTGACGTGGGCTTGGAGACTTCCATGAAAAGTCTGCCTTCCATCTACTGGCTTGGGTTTCTTGGGCTCTCTGCTCCAGGCTAATCCCTTCAACCTGCTTTTTCCATTTCTGCCAATAATCCCCCTCTCCAGACCTTCCTAATGCTCTTCTGGGGCGGGAGGAGACTTACTGAGGGCAATGTTTATTTCTAGAGGGAGAGGTGACCACATGACTTCACAGTGGTCGTACCCTTGATTATTCAGTTTCTGTCTAGATTAGTCGTGGGTGTTTGTGCACCCCAGCCTCACCCCCAGGAGGCTTTAGAACACTGTCCTTATCTCAGCACTGAGCCTCTCTCTAGCCTCCTTCCCTCTCTCTCCTTACCCATCTTTACCCATAGACTCGAGGCTTTCTGCACTTCTGATGAAGGTAAGTACTTCACAGAACCTCTGCTACAGAACCAAACATATTGAAATGACTCTTTACGAAGATACTGAAACAACAGAAAAAGAATACATGACAATTGTTTCTCCTGAGGGTTCAGTTACCTAGGGGGCCTTTAGCAAACTTTGATAAATGTAACCTTTCCGTCCTTGGCAATAGTTGATCACACTGTGAGGAAAACAAGTTAGAGAATGGAAAAATAATATTTGGATTTCAACGAAATAATAAAGATGCAGGGGCTATCTTTGACTTTTGCAAGGTGAGAAGACAGTTTACATTTTGATTATTTGATGGCAGTAATCCCTTTTAAAACAGGGCCAGTCTGCATGATGCATTTAAAAATCAACCTTTTCAAATATAGCCATAACCCCCACAAGATTTCTTGATTTCTCTGGGGTCAGATAAACCGTCACATTTCACAGTGGTGCCCTGTACATGAAAGTGATAAACATAACCTGGAAGCACAGCAGTGGCTAAAAATATGGAGCTGGTAGCCATTCGTTGAAATTATTTTTTGCTTTTAATTCATTGCATAAAATGCTAATGTCCAAATTAAGGCAGGTACATCTTACCAACCGTCAAGAGCTTCAACCCTGCTAACAGCTAAGTATGCACTTTTAAACCCTACTTTAACTGCTCCAGAAACTTACTGGGTTTCTTTAATGCCTCTTTTACTATTTCCTTTGTGTCATTTTGTTTTTCTTTAAAAACACAGCTGTGTGATCTTGGGGAAGTTATATTATTTCCTTGAGACTTGGTTGCCTTCTCTGTGCATATCTGGGTATAATTTTAGTATTGCTCAATAAAATTTTTGTTGATAATGAAAATATTCTATATCTGTACTATGTAAAGCAGTATTCTACAGTTACATGGAGCTAATAAACATCTTTGAAATATGGCAAATGCAACTGAGGAACTGAATTTTTAATCTTATTTTTAAATTTGTTTAAATATAAATAACGCCACGTGGCTAGCATCTGTTGACAGTACAAATCTACATAATATTTTAAGGACACTCTCCACTCAAAAACTCTACCATTCATTAACTCAACCTAAATATTTTTGCCCCCTGACAAACAGAAAATAATTTATGCTTCCCTTGAAATTATCTGTCAAGTCCTTTATCAGTTTGGGGACATTATATTCTTAAAATTCACTTTGCTTTATGAAACTTTAATAATGTTGGAGTTCCCTGCCCTTGGTACCACCTTTGTGATGATGGGAAATATTGTGGATGATCAAGGGCCATTTCAAGAGATCATGGAGAGAAATCTCCTTTTGGATTTAATTTCATTATGAGGATGTCAAAATGCTAAATTACTTAAAATAAAACCCATACCGTTTTTATGCTAAGTTATATTCTACATGTAGCTGGAAAAATGTTAAAAAGATTTTTAAAGAACTGTGCATCTATTTTTGAAGCTGATTTGGCTGTTCAAGCCTTGTTAGCACTTTATCCATCTCAGTGCTATTTCACTTAGTAAACAAATGCAGTTGCCATAATTGCTGCATATGTGTCTGTGTTCCCTTCTAGGCTATATGTTTTTGAAGTTAGAAACTATATTTATATCACAGCCCCTATGTATAGCACAATATCCATTGCTAATTCAGATTGTGTTTTAAGATATGAGACAAAATTTAAGACTTTTATTATAGTCATAAACATCTAGCAAACCAACCAGAAAATAAAAACTAATTTTCAGTGGGTTGGCCAAGAACAAAAAAGAGAGGAATACCTAGTGCAAAATCATATCTCTAATAACTACTGTTGGATTTAGAGCACACACATGCTAAACTTATTTTAAAATATCTTCTCATCAAAGATTTGAGGTTGGACCTGAAAATATTATATCAGAAGTGAAAATAATTATGTGGTCTGACCAGCATGGATCATACAAAGTAAGTGTATACTATATATAAAGTAGATAAACTACGAGGGGCTACTGTATAGCACAGGCAACTATATTCAACACCTTGTAATAACCTGTAAAGGAAAAGGATCTGAAAAAATAAATATATATATCTGAATCACTTGGCTGTACACTTGAAACACAACATTGTCAATCAACTATACTTCAAGTAAAACAAAACAAAACAAAGTGTAAAGGGAAGTATAGTTTTATAAATTCACCTCTGATATCCAATGAACCAACTGAAAGACAACAGAAAGTACAACTTTCTAGGAGACAGGACATGGCCGGCAAACCAGGCCGTTACCCTCGGTAACGGTCATACCTGCCAAAAAAATATACAGACTAGCCTGCATTCATGAATTCATAGGAATTCTTCATTTATCTGGCATTATTAGGCAATGAAGTATTGTATGTTAGGAAAAGTTTTTTTTTAAATGACAAATTTAAGAGGAGTTATTTTAACCTTCACTCGGTAATTTTTTTCTAAAATTAAGAAATGTATCCACTGGTGTATCTAATGTTTCTGTGATAACTCGGGGTCATCAGTTCAATCAACGTTTGCATGAATAATGCAAATGGAAACAAGACAGGCATGCTTACTGAAACTGAAAATGACATGGCACTGGCTGGAGTAACTGATGAGAGAGCAAGAAAAAAACAAAAATGAAAACAAACTGTGATCAAGAAACAATCAGTCAAGGTCTGACTTTCTGTAGTTAGTTTCAAAAAGAGATACCACAAATCCCAGCGAGAGACTCCAGCATCATTAGCTGTCTTTCTCCTTTGTTTCCACCTTCCTTTCCTTTTCCTTCTACCCTAGATTGTTCCAGGAAGTGTTTATAGCTCCTTGCAAGACACATTCTAATACTTGCTTTCTCTCACACAAACTTCACAATATGTCCATGTGATAAATAGTGTGGAGGTAAAAGACAATTCATCACAGGCACATCTCCTATGAAAATAAAATTAGAAACTAGCTTCTAAACCTGCAGAGAGACGGGCGTGGTGTCAGGCACTAATTTCCTTGCGAATTCCTCTCCATTTCTAATAGACGTTCTTCTTTACCAAGATCCCTTTTTATTGGTGTCCTGTTCCAGACTGCTCCACTCCGCCCATCCTCATCCTGTAAAATACATTCACACTCTTTTGTGACCCTACTCATTTGCCCATTAAATAATCAGTCATAGAACTGTCGGAATTAAATACAGAGTGAAATTAAAATACTGGAGTCACTTGGAGGGTTTAAGCAGCTCCACCAGAAAATACTGGGCATGGATTTAAAAGAGGCTGCATGGGACTTGCTCTTGTCCAAGTTCTTTCTCAAGAAGTATCTGAAATAAGCCTAAATTCAGAGTTAATCAGACTGGCCTGCTTTCTCAGGTGGACTGGAATTCATTGCTCTTTCCCCTCAACTCCCTGATGTCAGTGGCACTTTCTGGAGGGGAGGTGGACTTCTCTGCCTACTGCAGAAGCGCAGTTCCCCCCGGGCCCACTCCCTGTCTGAATCCCACACCTGAGGCAGATGCCAGCATTCCCAGAACATTTGTGGTCTCCTTTCAGTTTCCGACCTGCTCAGATTGAGTCCCTGTAGACTCTTCCTCAGCTTGAAACCTGATCTTCTACCCCTTCCCTGACCTTGATGGTTACCTTCCTACTTTAGGCCTCAGGTGCTTTAGCTATAAAATGATATAGTTGCCCTTAATTCTAAAGTTTTCTTTCTAAAGCGCTACAATGTGGTGACTCCTTGAAAATGTTTCTCTTTGCTGGTTTTAATTTTGTAGAGAATTAAAACCCCAGCCACTCTAAAAGACAGTAAGTTACATTGGATAAGGAAAGTGTGCGTTTGTAGTTAGATTAACAGGGATGGAAGATGACGTAATATGTTTTAAGATATTCATGATCCATTCTCGTGAGAGTCGGGGGAAGAAGGGGAAGAGAGTTAATAAAATACCAAACGACTGTGACAAATTAAGTTCACCAAGATGTAGGTGATTAGTTACTACTTGAATAAGCCACACAAATCCAATTCAAGTTGTCCTTTATTTTTCTAAGAAGGATCCCAGTGAACTGAGTCCCATGTTCAGTGACTCCACGTTCAATGGCTTAGTCTTTAAAAACTGTTATGTTGCTGGAAGAAGAAATATTGCCCATCAGTCCTAATTGATGTTTAGCTATCATGCACATTTGAAATAAATTTATTACTTTGCCTGATCTCAGTGTAATACATTCCAAAGGGGCAAAGAGCTCACGAAAAGTTATGGAATCTCCATCTTCTACACTGAATTGTGCAATAAATTACATATTATTTGGCCGTGAAATTCACAAGCCATAGAAACCACGCCATTAGCAATGTATACAGTGGTAAACAGCAGGTAATGAGAATGATATAAAACAAAACAGACTGTGTATGTCGGCACTGCTGCCAATAAAACAATCATTAAATGCATTCATATGCATCTACGCTAGGTAAGCTCTTTAGGGCAATTGCTATGAGTTCTACATACCTGTCAGGATATTATATATAGCCCACTTTCTATGGCGTTTATTCAAAGACTCTGAGAAAGGGTTACTCTGGGTAAATTCAGACCTTTTCTCAATATAGAATTTGGTCAACATGCATTCTGAACAGCAAAATTTCACAGTATTTTCCTACACTAATTGCCACCTCAGCAAATGCAGGATTAAGTATAATGGATTATAAGAAGTTAGAAAGGAAAGATGGAAGAAAAGAAGGAAGGTAGAAAAAAGGTGGGTATGGAGTACTTCAACATTTATGTAAAGAGTGGACCTAAAACTAACCTGAGGTTTCCCTGAACTATTAGCATACGCTATAGAAACTTAAATGACAAAATAAAAAAAAACAGCAAGGGAAACTCAAAGATTCTTTGTTTTTTCACTTTACTGCATACACACCTACACCTTAAACAATCTATATGCTTATATCCAATAAGAGAGCATTGTTTTGCAAGGCTGTTTGGGTTCTATCAGCATGTAACGGTCGGACAACTCAACTTTAGCAGAGTTAGGCTTCAGGTGAATAATTGCTTCTTTCAGGTTGCGAGCATTTGAATTTTCCAGAAATGTTTCCCAAAATATGAAAACTAAAAGAAGGGTCCTAGGACAGCGTCCTTTAGAAGTTTTATATAGTATCAAGGCTTTTGGAGGAAGAGAATCCTTGTCGATTATCAACACAATGATTCCAAGCAGGTCAATTTTTGCTGAGAATATTATATAACAGAACCCACTTCACCTCCATTATACTGACAATGATCTTCCTTACTTCAACCTTGTGCTTCTTAGTAAAGTTGAAAATACTGAGCCAAGAACAGACAGTGACAATGCCAGAGACTCAGCTGTACCTATAGGTGCCTTCAGACAACATCAGCCACCCAGGCTAAAGTCCTGGTTTAAAACATCCCAACATGAATGCATCTCAAAAACCATATGCTGAGCAAGTAAAGCCAGATCAAAAGGGCACCCACTGTATTATTCAACTTACATGAGATTCTAAACTGGTCAAAAGTCATCTCTAAAGATAAAAAACAGATCCGTGGTTGCCTTGGGGTGGGAGATGGGGTTACTTTTGCAAAAGCCTAGGAGGAAACTTTCTAGGGTTTTAGAATTGTTATCTATCTTTATGGGGGTGGTAGTTAAACAAATGTATACATTAATTAAAAGTCACTGAACCGTTGACTAAAAATGTCTGCATTTTATTGTATGTAAATGATACCTTAATAAGGTTGATTACAAAATGAACCAAAACCAAAACAAAGCAGAAGAAAAACCTCTCAAGACCTCAAAGGAAATACACTGTTTTCTTCCAGGGTACCAGATTGGAAATGAGGCATTGGTCTGTTCTACCCTCAGATTATCCCTAGGATTATCTAGTCTATTTTAAAGCACTAGAGTCCCCTATCGGGAAAACTCACCCCATGTTTAATTACTTTGATTTCTTCTCTGCCTCTTCTCCCAACACAGTGAAGCCATTCACGGAAGGAAAACCAGCTTTTTCCAACTTTGCATCACCACATATTCTTTCCAAAGCTATTATTTATGGAATGGAATTTGGCTACACTTTGTAAAAATCTAGTTTTTCGGCCTTACAAATCTTAACAGTTAACCTATTGCCTCCACTGGAATTCGCAAAAAAAATTATTTTGAAAAGGAATAGCTGAGACTTGACATTTTTTTGTGTGTGTGATTTTCTCTTCCCCTAAGAGAGAAGTGAGTAGGAATGAGAAACACGTACATAAAGAAAAATAAATTATCTTGCTGCCTTTGCATGGTTATAATTTATAGGAGGCCCTTTTCAACAATAATCTATTATCAGAATCAATAAAATATAATCTCCATGAAGACTAGGCCAGGATATTTGTCTCTTTTTCAGCAGATTGCAATACAAACCACATTCATGGATATGCTTCTTGATGATCTTTGTAATACTGGAACAGTTGCCCATTTCCTCATGCCTCTTCACCTTAACTTCAACCTGGTTTTTCACCAATGACCTCACATTTCCTTCTCTATCACTTGGTTGTGGGCCTCTTTTCCAACTCCAACTCCAACTCGCATTTCACTCTGGCACGAAAGGAAGACTCACACCTTCCTGCTTTTTAGTGATACCTCAAGGTCATTTCCATATTGTGATCACCCTGAAGAATAGCCAGACAATTGTTATTTCAGAGCCATCTGACAGTTTGTAGCTCTAAAAATTAACTAAGGACCGCATTTGTCAAAAATATCCTAGTTTAAGATTTTGGTAATACAGCAACAGTAATTCCGAAGTCATTTATGACAATCAGTGTGGGAAGCACCCTCCTTCAGGAAGATCCTTTGCCATACAATACTCTTTCCCTGTCTGGTAATAAGGAAGCATGGCCGTGGAAAGTAACCTTTTGTGGAAAGAAATACTTGGCTTTGAGAAGGCTTGCAGTTCATACATTTTTCTTGAATTAGATTCCCCATTAATTACTTTATCCACAAAGAGGTAATTATCAGAGTTATGTAAGCAATTAAGGAGAAGCTACTCCACATTCTTTCAGCTTGTTGACCTTTCTCACTTTATTTCATGTGGCTATCTGAAACATCAGTGATTTACATGCCTTTCTTTTTTTTTTTTAACAGATTTCTGTGTGTGTGTGTGTCCCCATGATGAAAACATCATTAAAGTAAAATATCATGAATAGACTCTTAAGAAGCAGAGTCTACTTAAAGTCCTGGAAAATATGAAAGCACTAATATTCATGGACAACTCTACACTCTGAAAGTTACTCCAAATTTTGTTGATCTCTCTTTTGTCTAGGAGTTTTTCAAATTTTCTACCATGATCATTTGTTAGTTTTATAATTACATAATAAAGGCATTACATCATACAATCTTTTGTTATCCATTGCAGTTTTAAAACTATTCCTTTCCTTGTCCTCAGCAGATATGTCATAGATTTTTCGTACACAAGCAAAGACTTTCAACGTAACAGTACTTTATAGTGAGAAGAACTATACTGAGCTATCTCTATCCTAAGACAATGCACTAGGAAAGCACTAGGAATTCTTAAGCACTAGGAATACAGAAACGATCAAGGGGCAAGTTCCTTGCCTTCGAGTATACATGATCATTATAGCAAATGCTTAAATAACACTTAGTATATAACTCACCACAGCAGTCTTATTATCCTCCTTTTTAATAGGTGAGCAGAGGAAGCCACAGGGAAGTCATAGGGTAAAGCCAGAATTTGAACCTAGGTAGACTAGTACACTCTCCACGGCTTTACTACATTAAAAAATATATATATATATATAAGTTATATATATATATGTATATAACTCCAAGTATTCCAAAGTTACAAAACACTTATCTACCAAAACTCAAAAAGGAGCACACAAACTTGCATAGAAAATAAACATGTGGGCTTCCCTTGTGGCACAGTGGTTGAGAGTCTGCCTGCCTATGCAGGGGACACGGGTTCGTGCCCCAGTCCGGGAAGATCCCACATGCCGCGGAGTGGCTAGGCCCGTGAGCCATGGCCGCTGAGCCTGCGCGTCCGGAGCCTGTGCTCCTCAACGGGAGAGGCCGCAACAGTGAGAGGCCCGCATACCGCAAAGAAGAAAATAAACATGTAAAAGTTCATAAATAAACCACAATATAACCTGCTCCACATAATATACTGACTGCAGTGTCCTGGGCCTCTCCCATCCTTAGGTAGCCAGAAAGTACAACAAAATAATACTTTTCACCTTTGGAAGCCACACCATCTCTCATACCAACCAACCAGTTACTTCCTTAGAATTGGAAATTAACCTGAATATCATAAAATATATATATATAGCATTAGTGATGTAGAATCTTTGTTTAAAGACAATAACTTCAATAGCAGAGGGAACGTTACCACTGCAGGCTTCCGATAACCTCTATATTTCTCAGATTTCATGCTAAATCATAAAATGCCATATTGTGTCTGAAGCTATTTTTTCAATAGTCCATTTTCTTAAATGGACGAGCAAAGCCGTAAATACTGAGGAACATTTTGGCTCCCAAATCCTAAAGCCATTCTGATTATGCCTGGGTGATCATGGGGACGTCATCGGAACTACCAGAGGATTGGCTGAAATACCAGTGTTCTGGCCAGCTTACAAATTAGAAATTATACAGAATCCAATTTTATTTTTTTGTTAAGTAATTCCTATGAGGCTTTTAGGATGTCAGTGTAAAGTCCTTTCATGTGTAATCTTTATCCATTAGATAGGGAACAATGCCAATCCCCGTCATAAATACTTTCACAACCTGACACTGAAAATCCATTGCAGGGCATAGGACCTGCAAATAGGATGTGAATCACACACATCCACTCATTCAGACAATCCACAAATATTCATTTTTAAGTCTACTATATGCCAATAATGTACCGGCCTCTCAGATGCTAAACCATGCTAAATGCTGAAACAGACATACTCAGTTTGGGCCCTCCTGGAACTTATTACCTACACAAGTGCCTTCGTTGTAAATGGTCAGGTCTCAGCCAATGCTATTATCATCAGCAGGTGACCAAAGGATAGAGCTTGCTTCCCTTCAGAGGTACAAAACAGTTCTTACACCTGAATGGGATGCAAAGAATAATCTGACTTCTGTTCACCGGGGCATGAATTCAACTGTCCTTGCAGAAGAGATAACAGATGGTGTGAACCCCAGATCTAAGAAAAGGGCCAGGCACACGATAAGTATTCAGCTTTCAAAAACAAATGAACAATCACTTCCTCTCCTAGATCTTTACACCCTTCCTCTGTTGGCTACTTTCTCTCAGCTTATAAACATCCTCAAATATACCCACTTAAAAAAACTCTCAGACCTATGATTCTTTGGATATTCTTGTGGATAACCGAAGTCTCTACCATGCCTTCAAACACCTGTCCTCCCAAAAGCCCACATCTGTACCTTGGGCCCAGACCTATCTACCAGGCCCCTCTAAAGCACTGAAGATGAAGTAAGATCCTCTCGCCACCCCCAATCCCTTTCTACTGTGCTCTGTATCTCTCAAAAAGATGCAGCTGTAAACTGTCACCCACGCTTGCTGCCCTCCCTTTTCTAACTGGTCACCAGGCCTCACCCATTCTCTCTCAGATCTGCAAAACCCGGTCCCACCTTTTATAACTTAAGTGGGACCCTTAGATTACAATTCACCCTGCACCCAATCAACTGCCTTCCACATGGAGGTCCAAGTGAGCCTCTAAACCAGAATTCCATTTCACTGTTCTTTGGTGTTTCCCGCAGCCTTCAGGATAAACATCCAAACTTCTGACAGGACAAACAAGGCGCCTTTCTGTTGGGCCCCACTAAGTTTTCAGTATCGACTCTCATTTCTTTCCCAAACCCTGAGTTCCAGTCCTGTACATTAGTTTTGCCATATTTTCTTACATTTCTCAAACTTCAACACACACTGCTCTCTCCTGCCACCCCAGGAGCTTCTACATATCCTTAGAAAGGACGGCACTTCCTCCAGGAATCCTACCCTGAACTTGCCCTTCCAAGTTTCTGTGCTCTGCAAAGGGGAAAGATGGCGGGGAGGGATACATTAGGAGTTTGCATTAACATATACACACGACTATATATAAAATAATCAACAAGGACCTACTGCGTAGCACAGGGACCTCTACTCCATATCCTGTAACAAAGTGTACGGGAAAAGAATCTGAAAAGGAATGGATATATGTATAACTGAATCACTTTACTGTACACCTGAAACTAACACAATATTGTAAATCAACTATCCTCCAATATAGAATAAAAATTAAATCAAAGAAAAAAGAGATTCTGTGCTCTGTAGCAGCAGAACTCACTTCTTCCAGAGCACTGACTCCTGTGCTTGTGTTTACTTGCTGCCCAGAAGAAGGGGCAGAAGCATGGTCTCCAGCAGCCCTTGGTTCTGACAACTCATTCAAGTGCCAGGATACTTTACACACATAACCTGCTAAATTCTAAGAACCCACAGAAAGAGTGGTTTTTAATGTCATTTTACAAGTGTGTGGATTGTAGTGCAAAAGAAACCTGTCCAGGCCACAGAGAGCATAAGCTCTGGAATTCAAACCCTAAGCTGCCTTCACACCGGTGCTCTTTCCACTATATATGATACACCTATTGAAAAAAATTTTTGTTTTCCTGAGCCCTGTTTGAATGGAAAGGAAATGAAGCTGGGATATATCCATTTCCTAATCGCTTTGGTGTGTACCAGGCAAAGTCATTCAACAGACCAGGTAACATCTGTGCAACAATTAACAATGCTCCAAACTGTGCTAAGTGTTCTACTTTGTAGAGTCTAGAAGCATTAACACAGTGCATCCTTGTAACCGCCACGGAGGCTGGGTCCTGTTACGCCCATGCTACAGATGAGAACACTGAGACCTTGAAGCCTTAAGGCACTCGGCCAGGGTCACCGAGCTGGCAGGAGTCCTAGGCCGCACGCCCCGTCTAGTGCACGCACACCCGGGCACTGGGCACCGATTCTAGTGCCCACCCTCCACCTTTAACCATTTAAAACCCCGCTTCTCAGCGCCCACACGAGGGCCCCTGGAAGCGGGAAGTACAAACCTGTCTCGACAAGCCGTGGCTGGAAGAAGCTCTGGATACAGATCAGGGGCAGAGGGTGCTCAGGAGCGGCGCCCAGTCTACCCGCGGAGGCAGTCGGCGTTAAGTCCAGCAGGCCCTCCCTCAGGGAAGCCCACACGGAGGGCAGAGGCACTGAGTCCTGCAGCGCGCACAGGTCCTCAGAGCGCGAGAAGGAGTCGGCCGTGCTGTCCGGGCGCAGCTTCACCGAGTGATCATGGCCTGAGCGCGGCCTCGGGGACGCTGGCTGCAGACAGGATGCCCACACACGCCTGTGGGTTCCGGCTCGCCTCCCGGCCCCTCGGGCGCCCACCGCCCGGCGGCCGCGGCCCGAAGACATAGTGCCACGGGCCCCAGCTAGGCCGGGCCCTCCATGCCGCGGTCCGGAGCCCACACGCGGCCTGGTGTTGGCGCGGGCATCAACTGCCTCCCGAGCCGCGGGGTTGCGGTTTAAGCCTCCGGGCGGGCCCGTGGGGGCGGGGCTCGAAGACTTCTGCGCGCTCGCCGTGCGTCCGCACGCAGACCCGCCTCCCCTGACGACGCGGCTTGAGGAGCGGTGTCGGCAGCTTCGAGACTACGGCAGCGCAAAAGGTAGGAGGTGTGGAGAATTTGGGGTTTCCAAAAAGCGTTTGCTGACTGATCCAAACAAAAGTGAGACATGGTTGTATCAGCGCATTTTAAAAGTAGTTAAACTCCCTCAAAGTGTCTCTGCTCGCCCCGCCCAGGAGAGAGCGTGAACTCCTTGAGGCACGCAGGAAAGGCTGAGTGAACGTCTGCCTGTGGTCCCTTACCTGGTGCACGGGTGTGTGAATTTCTGCGGAGAGCTCTTAATTTCTGTCGTTTCTGCTGACTTGACACGGTGGTTGGCAAACGGTGACGTGTTCCGTGCATTCAGGACATGATCGTGGTTCCTAATAATCACTTTGTTTTGTCCTGACACCTCCACAGAGAATTTACTACTGAATATCCACTTTAGAGAAGAGAAAGTGAGGCGTAGGAAGTGAAGTGACTGAGTAAGAGGAAGGACTCAGACAATTGGTGTTAGTAAATTAACCCTGCAAGGAGGCCGTTAGCCTGCGGTGGCTCTAGCGATGCGGCCGCCCACTTAAACCAACCAAAATCTAAGCCTGTCAGCGCCTCAGGGTGACGAACACCGCTGAGGACACCCAGTCACAAACCACCAACTAGGCGTTAAAGCCATAGCAAATCACTCGTTTCCTTGCTTTGCTTCTGCCCTTTTAAAATAAACATCTCTGCAGCTCCTGTGGCTGGAGTGCTCCTCACCTCTTCCGCTTTGTGCTGCCTGAATTGAATGTATTTTTGCGCACATAAAGTGTTAAAATTTTAAATATGCCTCAGTTTGTCTTCTAAGATTGGCCGTAGAAGTTGGATTTGTGTCCAGTTTCTAGAGCAGTGATCGTCCTCTGGTCAGGCCTTAGGCGTTACGTGTACAACGTTCCTCTTCTACCACCACCTTCTGGATGGCTCCACCCACTACCAGCTCCCACGCATCAGTTCCCCTAGGTGTGGTCAGCAATGGGTTTTACATGCAGCGTGCTCACATTATAACATCGCAGACACTCCTCCGTCCTCCAGCCAGCGTGTGAAGTGAAACATTACCATTCCTGTTGAAGAGTCTCTGGTGTGACCACTTTCCCAAGCACAGCCACTCCCCAGCTGACCCTGGGTAACCACTCTTCTGAACTTGGTCTCCATCACTGGCATGGATGTCTTTCTATGTAGGCTACATGTTTAAGTACTCTTAAACTGCATATCGTATTCTATTTTGTTTTCTCTTGTTACTTGCTTTATTTAGTGTTATCTTTGCTAGGTTCATCCATGCTGACACGTAAAGATCTGTCTAGTTCATGTACTTTCCTCGCTACGTAGGATTCCCATGTAGGGAAATCCAATAATTTATATGTGCATTTTCCTGTTGATGGACATTTAAATTGTTTCGAATTTTAAGTATGAATTTCTTTTTTAAAAAAATTTTATATCCTTTTTAAAGGTTACTTTACATTTACAGTTATTACAAAATATTGGCTATATTCCCTGTGTTGTACAATACATCCTTGAGCCTGTCGTACACCCAGTAGTTTACATCTCTCACTTCCCCACCCCTGTATTGCCCCCTCCTCCCCCTCCGCACTGGCAACCATTAGTTTGTTCTCTATATCGGTGACTCTCCTTCTTTTTTGTTATATTCGTTCAATTGTTGTATGTTTTAGATTCCATTTATAGGTGATATCCTACAGTGTTTCAGAGTTCAAAAGACTCTCACGACAGAAGCCAAAAGGTAAGAGCCATTTTACATTGATAAAAGCATTTTAACTATGTAGAAGCAGAAAATGAAAAGAAAGAACTTTGCATTACATTTAATAAAAGCTTAGGGAGATCTTTGTGGTATATTAGTGAACTTATTTGTGGAAATTTAGCCATGTACATTGTGTTGGAGAGGCACCAAGAGTTCAAGGACTCTCACATTTTGAGTACACAATTGCCTTACTTGTAGGCATGGTGGCATCCATTTACATAACAATGATTTGGAGGATGTTGTGTTAGTCAGCTCTTGCTCTGATAATGCTTTGGAACAAATCGACCCAAAACTCAGTTCCATAAACAAGAATTTATTTTTCTTGGACCTATTGGCTAGCTGCAGTGGCTCTCTTTTAGACCTCTAGATGGCTGGTTTTGCTCCGTGTTTTGGGTCAGTTTGAGGTCTGTAACACACATGTTCCTCTGGAGCCCAACTGTGAGGCCGCAGCTCCCAGGCCCTGTCTTCTCACAAAGTTCACTGAAACATAAGAGGTGAGCCCAACTGCACAAGCCCATTTAAGGCCTCTGCTGCTCATTGAAGGCCATCATGTCTGCTCACACTTCATTGGCCAAAACGTGTCACAGATCTAAGCTCTATTTAGAATATGTGTATTTGTTTAAAGTTGGGTGCCCTCACAGAAGAATATTGCCTTTTGGACAGTGTTACCTTAGCATTTTCATTGGCATTTGCAAATGTGATAAACGCCGTGTGCACTTTTTCACCTTTGAGAACTTTCTGAAATTGTGGGACCATTTCTATTGGAAAAGAGGAAGGTACACTTTAGAACTCAACTCTAGTTATGGCATTGTTGGGAGAAGAATTATTGAGATAAGGTCAATACAAGTGAAAGATTTGGGATCACATATTCATCATTAACATTAGCATTCTACAGAACATTCCTGGAGAATTGTGATGCTTGCTTTATGTGATTTCTATCATAAATCATTAGAATTTGACCAAGACACTTCAGTGAAACATACATCATACAGCACATCGCATTTTAGTTTTTCCTACCACTCCACAACTTATCATCAATACTTCACCATAACTCAGAAACAGAAACAGAAACTGAGTGAGTTCATTGTTAGCAGACGGGCTTCACAAGCAATACTAGTGGAAGTTCTTCAAATGATAGCAGACAGTAACTCAAGGCATACAAACAAAACAAAGAATGCTGACTAGAGCAGTTGTGTAGGGAATTATAAAAGATACTGTAATTTCAAATTTCTTCTCCTTTCTTCTCTTAACTAATTTAAAAAGTAAGTGCCTAACCAATATGACTATATTTGGATTGTTCTCTATATAACATAAAAAAAATCATATATTTGATGATATGGCACAACGAAGGCAGTGAGAACAAAGCTGTGTTAGAATAAAAATGACAGTAGATCATAAGCTGAATCTGCAGGAAGAAAGGAAGAGAACCAGAAATGGTAAATAGATTAACCCGACAAATTCAAAAATATTTATTTGCTCAACTTTCTTCTCTAAGCTCTTTGAAAAAATAAGTTTGTGAGAAGTAATTATTATAATAATATGTTGTTAAGTATGTAACATATATAAATGTAATAAAAACAAAAAAGAGGGGAAGGCATACAGCTCTATAAAAGTACAGTTTCTGTTTCTATCTGGAATGAACCTACTAAAACTCTGAAGAGATTCTGAGATGTATTCCATAAGCCCTAGTGCAGCCATTACTCAAACAATGTGGTTAAAAATCATTAAAGGAATTACATGTTACAGTAGGAAATATCTACTTACTATAAAAGGAAAATGGAGGAACAATAACAAAAAAGCAAAAACATGAGACATGTAGAAAACCAAAGGTAAAATGATAGACATAAATAAATCCTACCATATCAATAATAAAAACTAAATGTAAATGAATTAAACAATACAATCAAAAGGCAGATATTGTCGAACTGGGTATTAAAAAATGTTTTCTATAGGAGACACTGCTTGGATTCAAAAGTCTAATGTGTACAAAGTAAAAGGATGAAAAAATATACCTCATGCAAATAGCAACCGTAAGCATTGCTGAAGTGGCTATACTAATACCAGAAAAAATAGACTTTAAAACAAACAAAAAGGTTACTAGATATGAAAAGGGACATTTTATGATAAAGAGAGGGAAGATACAAAAATCTTTAACATATTTGCCCTGAATAAGGTAAAACCAAAATACACGAAGAAGAAAATACCAAAATCCATGAAGAATTGAAGGAAGAAATAGATAATTGCACACCATTAGGTAGAGGCTTCAGTACTCCACAGTCAATAATGGATAGAACAGTTAGGCAGAAGATCAACAACGATATAGAAGAGTTGGACGAGACTATGAATTAACAAGACCTAATAAATGTTTACAGAACACTCAACCAAACAGTAAAGTACTCATCCTGCTCAACTACATGTGAAACGTTTTCCAGCATAGATGACATGCTAGGCTGTAAGAGAAGAGATTGAACCCCACATACATTGCTGGTGGGAATGTAAAATGGTGCGGCCATTTTACAAAACAGCTTGAGAGTTCCTGCAAGTGTTAAACATAGAGTTACCCTATGACCCAGCAGTTCCACTACTAAATATATACCTAAGAGAAATAAAAACTTATGTCTGCACGAAAGCTTGTACGTGAATGTTCATAGAAGCCTATTTCTAAAAGCAAAAGGTGGAAATAATTCGAATGACAACCGGATAAATGAATAACCAAAATGTGGAATATCCATACAATAGAATAGCATTCAGCTATAGAAAGGAATGATCTATTGATCCATGTTACAACATGGATGAACCATGAAAGCATTATATAAAGGAAAAGCAGCCACTCACAAAAGATCACATATTGTACGGTCCCATTTATATGAAATGCCCAGAATAGCAAATCTGTAGAGACAGGAAGTAGATGAGTGGTTGCCTAGGGCTGAGAGGGTTGAGGAGATTGAAAAAAGCTTGTTCATGTGTAATGGGTTTTTTGTGGGGGGACAGAAATCTAAAATTGGATTGTTGTGATGCTTACACAAGTCTTTTAGTGGTTACACTGAGAACCACTGAATTGTATACATTAAAGTGTTGAAATTATGGTATGTAAATTACATCCCAATAAAGCTGTTAAAATTATGATAATTTCATATTTATAAATTTGAAAATTCATCGAAAATGACAAATTCTTTAAAAATGCAAGCTAACAAGACTAACCCAAGAAAGAAAAAATATCTCAAAAACCTGTATCTACTGCAAAAGTTGTTTGTATAATTAAGTACCTTTACAGAAAATGATTTCCAGGGATAAATGGCTTTCCAAGTAAATTGTTCCAAATATTTAGGGAAGAAATATTGGTAATCTTACATAAAAATCTTCCAGGAAACAGAAAAGTATATATTGCTCAAAATATTTATAAGGGCAACATAAGCTTCAGCTCCAAACTGAAAAGAATATTACAAGAATAGAATCACAGGCCAGTTTCTCTTTTGAACATGCATGCAAAATGTGTAAACAGAAGCACAAACTGTATCCATGGTATGTAAAACAATCATATATCACAATCAAAGTAGCTTTATTCTAGTAATGCAAGGTTGGTTTAATGTTCAAACATGAAACTGATCCCAGGAATGAATTAGAGTGGGAAAAAAGTCATTTAAAACAGAAGTCTTGGGACTTCCCTGGTGGTGCAGTGGTTAGAACTTGGCGCTTTCACTGCTGGGGCCCTAGGGTCCAATTCCTGGTCAGGGAACTAAGATCCTGCAAGCCATGAGGCAGCCCCCACCCCCCAAAAAAAAGAAAAAAAGAAGACAACCAGGAGAAGCACAAGATCGAATAAACATAACAGATAACACCTTATGAAAAGTAGGTGAAGATTATGGAATATGCTAAAATTTTAAAACAAAAAGAAACATTTAAAGATTCAAGAGGATGTGACAAATATTGTACATAGGCAAAAAATAAAATAAAATAAAATATACGGATGATGGGAGCCCAAAAATCCAGATGCCCATGTCCTGTCTCTGAAGATTCTCATTCAATGGGTTATGGATCTCCTCTATGTTTAAAAACCTACAGGTGTTATAAAGCAGAAACTAAACGCCATTGTAAAGCAATTATACTCCAATAAATATGTTAAAACACAACCAAACAAACCTACAGGTGATTCTGATATGATTCATAGACAATGTAAAGCTTCTGCTTTACAGGAAATAATACTTTTTATTATTTTGTTATTTTATAGTTATATTAACAGTTTGTACTATTGACCGGTAAGTCTGATGTCAAAATGCACTCCCCACTAGGGATATAAAAGGAACTAATAGTCTCTGCGGCTGCTTGGTGGCAGCATGCATGTATTGCCAGGGCAATTATTGTAGGAGTCCAAATGAGTGGAACATTTTAGAATTGGAAGACTACATACAGATCATCTAGTCAAGCTTCCAACTATTATAGTTGTGAAAACTAAGGCCCATATAAAAGAAATGATTTATCTCCAAAGAGCGTTAGTGAAAGAGTATGAAATTAAAAATATCTCTGAACTTTTAATTTAGTGCTGTTTTTATTAATCTCATGTATTAGCTTAAACTTCAGTGTGACAGATTTGGGATTGAATTCTTGCTCAGATTTACTGATTGCGTGCCTTTTAGTAAGTTACTAAAACACTTTTAAAAAAAAAGATTTATTTATTTATTTTTGGCTGCGTTGGCTCTTCCTTGCTATGCGTGGGCTTTCTCTAGTTGCGGTGAGCGGGGGCTACTCTTTGTTACGGTGCGCGGGCTTCTCATTGTGGTGGCTTCTCTTTGTTGCTGAGCGCGGGGTCTAGGTGTGTGGGCTTCAGTAGTTGTGGTTCACGGGCTCTAGAGTGCAGGCTCAGTAGTTGTGGCGCATGCTCTTAGTTGCTCCGTGGCATGTGGGAGCTTCCCGGACCAGGGCTCAAACCCGCGTCCCCTGCACTGGCAGGCAGATTCTTAACCACTGCACCACCAGGGAAGCCCTACTAAAACACTTTTAACTTCACTTTTCACATATGTAAAATGGTGAGCCTTGGCTGATATAGAATATGAGATAACCTAGCACTGTTCTTAACACATACACGTAGTTAACATTTTTTGGCTCTCATCCCTCTTAAACAGCCTCTATCCTCTTAACAATGAAAGTGTGTTTCAGCTAGCAAAGCACCCCAGAGCTGACCACATTCTGCCAAGAGATATAGGATTCTTTTTCTTGCTGGTGGTTCTTTATACCTGATATTTGAACTGCACTGAAACATGAACATCTCTTGTTTATACTGTATTAATGGATTTGATAGATGAATTTTAAAAAGTAATATGCAGGAAAAAAAATAGTAATATGCAGGAATTGAGCTGCCTTACTCTCAAGAAATATAATTCGATAGTGGTGGCTAAAACGATAAACAGTGTTTGGACAGGGAGTCCATATTGGATGTGAACTACTTGTACTCCCATTCGTCTATTAAGAATAAATAGAATCCTTTCAAAATCTGTTTTAAAGCGCAGTTATTTCCTTCTGACTCATTTAAGTTACCTGCAAGAAAAAGACAATCTCCTGAATCCTTGCTTAAAAGGCTTTTAATATAAAGCAGATAATTTTTTGCAACATTTCCCAAACTTTTCATTATCAAATTGGCTGAGGCTTCTCAACGATTATCATTTCACAACAATATCTCCCTTTTCACCTTTTTTAAAAGAATTGGCCTCGTAGATGTGCCCTTAAAACAGAGCTTCACTCTCAACTTATTTTAAATTTTGTATTCAAACAGTATGAAGAAAACAGGATCAGGGAATTCAGCCATAGAAGTGAATGGATTACTGACACATGCTACATCATGGATGCAACTAGGTGAAAGAAGTCAGGCGCGAAAGGCTCTATATTGTATGGTTCCATTTATATGAAATGTCCAGCAGTGGCAAATCCATACACACGGAAAATATTATACATTAGTGGTTTCCAGGGGTTTGGAAGAGAGGGAAATAGGGAATGACTCCTCAAAGTGGGTGTATGTTTCCTCTTGGGGTGATGAAAATGTTTTGTAGTTGGACAGTGGTGATAGTTGCACAACATTGTGACAGTAGTAAATTCCACTGAATGGTACAGTGAATTGTAAAATGATCAAAATGGTGAATTTTGTGTTATGTTCATTTTACTACAATAAAAAGGAGAAAGAATTAGGGAAAGACTTAGAGTTTGGGAAACTAAGGTGAACTGGTCAAGAAAAAGACAGCTCTACTGTTCAGTGTTCTCTCAGCTCTCCCAGTGCATTAATCCTCAGCAAAAAGTAGCCTGAACTTGTCGATGATAGTCATTCAACACAGTCCAGGGAAAAGTAAATAAAATAAAACCCAACTCTTCTTCTTTAGCACATCTATGAAAGGTTAACTTGCTGCTCAGCCACGTGGACATTCATGAAGACGTTTCACTTTAGGTGTCCTCTACTTCAGTACTTTACTCACAGCTCATTCACACATGTAGACAACAGCATTCCTTAATTCGATGGAATCTGCAGTGCTGGTTGTGATCGGTCTCATGAAAAGAAAAGGGAAGGAGGAAAACGCCTCCACATTGACTTGGTGGTCTTGACGAAATGGATGCAGAAGACAGCTTGAGTGTCAAACTGGAAACTGTTATTTTCCTTTTCCTTTTCTTTTTATCTTTCCTATCAGGTCTTCTGCCCACTTCCCACCCCCTTCTTTCAAACAGGAAAGACACTAATCAGCTGCTTTTTTGTGTTTTTGGCAAAACACCTATTGTTTTGCGTTTCTTGTTGTTCGGTGAACATTATTGTTTTTACTGCCAAATGAGCTTCAGTGGTTGATGTAGGGGGTCTCTTGGGAACTTAACTTTTTCCAGTTTAAGTGGAAAAGCTTTTTTGTTTGAATTGGCTTTTACTGGGTGCTTCAAGGTTTGCTCTTGGCTCTTTGAAGGGGGACTGAATAGCACTGTGTTTCCTTTGAGGTTCCAATGAATAAAGGATCCTATGTCCTGGGCACTTTTGGTTGATTTTGCTGTGTGTCCTCTCTAGTAGCCAGATGCAGATTCCAGGAAAATGACATATAAATGAATATAAGTAATCTAATATTTTTACAATTTGCTTTGGCCATACTCCTGGTCTTATTCTACTTGTAGCAGATGGCTTTAAAGAGCATTAGCTATGTATATATTAAAAATAATATAAATATACCAATATTAAATATTATATTGATGTATAAGTGTAATATACTAATATTTATATTAGTGTATAACAATTATGTATTATATTAATATATATTTTTGCCTGGCATATATTATATACAAAATATATGAGTAATGAAATGTATTTCTATGGTTAATATGTTCATAATATTAATATGATATATCCTGTAATATTGATTATAAAACAATTATATCATAATATATAAATATATAATTATTATTATCTGATATAATACACTATAGTTAATATATTCTATATAACAATATATAATGTATTAGTATAATTGTATTATATAATATAAATATAATACATATATAAAACTATATATCTTTTAGTTATACATTACACATACGAGTATGTATAGCTATTTATAATTTTATTGACATAGGAATCTGGTCATCATAACAATTGATGTAAAAATATGCAATATTTTCAATCAAATGGGCCTTAACCTCACTACCTACACATAAGTACTTTTAAAATCTTGAACCCTGTCTAACTCATGCTTCCATATCTCTCAACCCGCTTTTCTACACATGCACGTAGACACACATTTATACACGATATATATGTATACTACCAGTTTTCAGTTCAATGTATATAAATATATAATATATAATTATATTCCTGTGTATGTATACAAATATAAATCAAAGGTATGTGTATAGGTATATATTTCATATGTTTCTATAAATATACAAATAATGTATGTGTATATAAATACATGACTGTATACATACTTACACAGAAATATACTTATTTAAACAAAAGGGACCTAAATATAGTTCTTTAAGAATAAAAAGTTATGTCTCACTGTTTCAGTAACAGTTTATAGTTTTCTACTGTATGTGCTTCTATAATTGTTATGAACATTTCGCATTTTTGTTGAATGTTGTTTTAATTTTTTGCCTTTTTCTGTTTTTTGTTTGTTTTTTTTTTGGTACGTAGGCCTCTCGCTGTTGCGGCCTCTCCCGTTGCCGAGCACAGGCTCCGGACGCACAGGCTCAGCGGCCATGGCTCACAGGCCGAGCCGCTCCGCGGCATATGGGACCTTCCCGGACCGGGGCACGAACCCGTGTCCCCTGCATCGGCAGGCGGACTCTCAACCACCGTGCCACCAGGTAAGCCCAGTTTTTTGCCATTATTAATGAAGTTCTGAAGAATACGGTGGGCAAGATTACTTGAAAAACTCTCCTAAAAGAAAAGGGTTAGGTATGCTAGGTTAAATGTACACAACTTATTTTTAAGTGCGTGGTTGATTTTGGAAGTGTGCAGTCGAAATTTCCAGGACCCATGAAGGAAGGGTGGTCCATGTGTGAGAGTGATAGCTCTATTAAGAGTGGATTGAAGATCTTGCTAGCTTAGAACAGAAGCTGGAAATCCTGTTTTTATGGAGCCAAATGGCAAATATTTTAGGCTTTGTAGACCAAAGAGGCAAAATTGAGGATATTATTTAGGTACTTAGGTAACCATTTAAAATGTTACCAGTTAAAACGTGAAAATTATTCATAGCTCATAGGCCATAAAAAATAGGCAGCTGTCTGGATTTGGAATACAGGCCGTAGTTGAATGACACACCTGGTATAGAGACTTGTTTTTAAATGGCCATGACCACATGGGAGGCAGGAGGTAAGACTCCATCCCTACTAGATGGGAAGTTAGAACTAAACCTATCTATCCCTGGCTTCACCTGTAATGAAAGGGTGTGCCAGGAGAAAAAAATATCTGCTGGCAAAGGGAGACTAAGAGCAAATTCTCTTGGCCTCTGCTCTGGGTAGGAAACAGGTAGGAAATCTTGAGAATTCTGAACCGCAGATCTGTGTTCACAGTGTTTGGGTTGCAAATTTATTTGCGGTCTTGCAAACAGAAGCTAAGAAATTAACTTAAAATGCTCCCAAATCGGTGGTATTCCAAACACAAAACTAAACCCTTTCTGGAGAGGTAGACCTTCAACACAGGCCTATAGCGTTCCCACAGATAAAGTTTAGCTAAACGTGAGCTCATGATCTAAATTTACACAATAATGAAGAAATCAGCTACAAGTGGAGAGAATCAGCAAAAACAATCAATACCAGAATTAGATTCCCAAGGCCATCCATCAGATGTTGGAATTATCAGGTGCCAGGCAGAAAATATACATAAAACTAGAACTGAAACAAGGAGCGAGGATGTTTTAAAAGACTGGGTAGGATCTTTCAAACATTTTTAAAGTACATGTCATTGATAAAGCTAAAAACTCGAAGGTCGTGTAATACAGCAGATTAATCGTGGAGAAGAGTGAAATTATGCTGTTTTTAAAAATATGGCAGATCAGATTTCCTGCCTAATTATATAAGTTGATTTATCTTTAAAAATACACAGTATTTTAAAGACTTATTGGCTGTAAAATAAGTTAAGGGTATTTCAAAGGGCTTCTCTGCAAAGAGAAGTGAGAAGTAGCAAAACACAGAAAGTCGAGGGGAAAAAATGTCAGTATATACATTGCTATAGGGTGAGCTAAGCCTTAGGCCAGCAACTGTGAGGAGGAGCTGACCCTTAGATACGTACAACTAAGCTGGAACCTTCAAAAAGTTCAACTGTTTATAAGTAAAAAGATTTATTAAAATTAATAACCAAGTGTTTTAATTGACATCAGAAGAGTAAAACAATAAACCCTGAGAACATAGAAAAATAGACAATAAAGATATGAGCAGAACTTAATAAAACAGAAAAAAGTATAAAATTGAGGTGATTTAGTAAGTCAAAAGAATATTCTTTGAAAAGATTTAAAAAAACAAACTTTGATTAAGCAAAACAAAAATGTAAGTAAACAATATACAGAAAGAATCAGGACAGTGTTATAGCAGAGAGTACAAACAGAGAATATATGAAATGCCAGTAAATTTGAACATTTCTGTAAAGTGGACAATTTCCTAGCTCCTAAAGTTTACCAAAACTGACACAAGAGGAAATTTGTAGCTGGAGTTCTTGCACCAGTAAAGGAATTAAGTCAATAGTTTACAATCTTTCACCAAGAAAATACCAGACCCGGCCAGATCATTTGGGAGGTGAATTCTATCCAACTTCTGTTAAACAGATAACATCAATATTAACAAAGAAAAACTTCTAGGGAGTAGCAAAGGAAGAATGCTCCTTTATTCATCTTACGAAGTCTATATAATCCTAATACTGAAAATAGATTAGGACTGTAAGGAAAAAGAAATTTACAGGTCAAATTTACTTGTAAATATAAAAGGAAAAATTTTAAACTATGATATTAGCTACCCAAGTTCACTAGAGTAAGAAAAAGCACGAGCAAGTTAGGTCATCCAATGTAGTTTAATGTCAAGAATATATATCAATAGATTGAAATCACCACATTTTATTTCTTTCATCTGTCTCTTTAAAAAATTGCTATGTACTTATATTGATCTCTCTTGTACTAGGCACTGTGCTAAGTCACTTACATATTTACTCCTTTAAACCTTCTATCATCCCTGGGGGAAAGTTCTATTTTGCTTCCATTTCTTAGCTAAGACTCTAACCCCCAGGAAAGTAAAGCAGCATTTGTAAGTTTTTGTGGATGGTCAGTGACGGGACCAGTACAGGAACATCCAAAGTCTATGCTTGGAAACAGTGCCCCATGTTGACGCTCACATTACAGATGAAAGGAAAGGAACCATGCACTTACCATATAGATTAAATCTCACATTACAGGTTAAAGGAAAGGAACCACGCACTTACATTATAGATTAATACCCACATAACAGGTTAAAGGAAAAAGAAACATGTGCTTCCCTCAAAAGTTGTAAAGGAGGCATATCCATTTCTAAATATATTTCCCAATTTCTTTTGCTTGTTTTCTGACCTTTGTAGTGCATTTTGCCATGAGGAAGATTTTAATTCTTACATAATTAAATGTATCCTTTTTTCTTTGTATCTTAGAATGATATTCCTCATGAATAATTTATTTCAAGTCTCCCAGGTTTCTGATACTTTTACACTTTCATTATTTTTTCACTTTTAACTAGTTGCTGTGTCTAGAATTTAGTAATTCTATGATAGCCATATTTTCCCACTTTTGTTGAATAATTTTTGCTGCTGATCCAAAATGTGAATTTTATTTTAATCTCAATTCCCTTATGCTCTTGCATCTAATTTTAAGATGCTTCCTATTCCACTGGTTGTCTTGTCTATCTAAAACAAAATGCTACCTTAAAAATAATGTAATTATAATATAATAAATGTCATTAGTAAACATAATACAATATATAATAAATAGCATAATATAAAATAACAAAATATAATTTACCATATAACAAGGTCAAAGGAGAGCAAAAGTATACAATCACTTGAAATATCCCCCAAAAGATATTTTATAAAATTCAATATTCATTTGTAATTTAAAAGAAAGAGTAAAATAGGATTGATGAATGCTTCCAAAATAAGAAGAAATTATATGTCTAAAAGAGAAAGAGGTAAGTGATAGACTTTAGTAACACTGGCAATAAATGCAGGACAAGATGAGGATGCCTGATATAATGTTAAAGAAAAAGTATTATGTAACATTGTGTTTGCAGCACTGATGAGTTCAGTGAAAAGAGAATCTCATAGAAAAGAATATCTCGTTCTTCTTAATGTATGTACACTTGTCCATTGCATGAACATAACAGCTTATTGAACCAATATGTTACTGATCTGCATCTGGATTTCTAGGTTTTCATGGAATTTTATTATGCACAGTTGCTTCAAACACTAGGACTTCCTCTTATGTTTATATCTTTTGAAAGAAACAATATCTCCACAGATGATTTATCTGTGCTGGCTGCTAGCTGACTTTGGGTACTTCTCAGTTCTTCCCTTTACCTTCCTAGTCAATATGAAAAGGGAAGGCAAGAAGGTCTCCTGTTTAGAGACTGTAAAGGTAGGTCTTGGTGATAAAGTCTTGGTGGTAAAGGCTAAAAGTATTAACCCAGAACAAATGTTTTTCCAGCTGTAACTGTGTGTGATTCCCTTGGCTTGATTCCGTAGAGGATGTAAGACAAGACTGTAGAATCTGCCCTCAAAGTGCTTCCAGTAGGATGAGCTAATTCACGTATGGTGGCATATCTAATTCAAGACAAACTATAACGTCTCCTTTTCTCTCCTGGCAAAACTTGGTGGAGTGAATGTAGAAGTCACTGTATGCTTTAAATTAAAGCAACACAATAAATCTTGTATTGGAAGGTGCTTATTCTGGTCTCTTTGTGGAGACAAATTGGAAATTGTCTAGAAGAAGGAAAATTAGGTTAACCAAAGTTAAACTCATAAATAATTGAGCATTAATTAAATATCTGTGGTCTGTGTTTCTCTTTGATCATAATTTCTCCCAATTTATAGACCTCTTTGATACCTGATTAATCCTTGTCAAAGATGCAGTTAACAATGATTATTACTGTGTATTAGGTTTTGCCTGGGCCCTGAAGAAACTATCCTAAATCACCAGCTATGATTGTCACTTGATTTCCTCACAGAGAACAATCAGAACTCCTTGTCTTAAGTGGCTTGGGATGTGAAACTAGTTAGTCTCTTAGATACTGTTAGAGGACCCTACAGAGCCCATTGGTGAAAGTTTGGAAAGCACTGGGCTTCTTAAGATTGATTCTTGTAGTGCTTCGGGAAAGATCACTGAACCAAAAGGATAACGGTGTTTCTGGTTCTGTTGTTAGTGTTCTCCATGGAAACATTGCTGAAGCTTCTGGACTCAGTTTCCTTCCCCATGTGTGAATGTCACTGAAAAGATCCAACTCCATTCTATCCCCATGTAACTTCAGAAACTAAGCAAAATGAAGACTCAAAATTCATTTCAAATAATGAAATGAATATATAACGTAGAGTGGAACTGGGAAAATACCTGGTTTAAATTCTGGAAAGTACCAACTATACAATTCTGGATAAGTTGCTTCATCTTGCTTAGTCTAATTTAATGCCCATCTCACAGGATGTTATGATGATTAATTTAATATCTTTGTATAACGCACAGTGTTATGTAATTTTTTGTTTTTCTTGAGTAAATTCATATCCTTAAGCAACTCACTGTAAACAATAGTTACTTACTTGCTTAAATTACTCTTATCTTCTATTATCAGCTGAATTGTGTCCTGCTCAAGTTAATATGTGGAAGTCTTAACCCCCAATACCTCGTAATATGACTGTATTTGGAGATAAGGCCCTTAAGTAGGTAACTGAGGTCAAATGAGGTCAAATGGGTGGGCTCTAATCCACTATGACTGGTGTCCTTATAAAAAGAAAATATTAGGACACAGACATGCACAGAGAGAAGACCATGTGAAGACAAAAGGAAAACATGGCATCTACAAACCAAGAAGGGATACTTGAGAAGAAATCAATCCTGCTGACACCTTATCTCAGATTTCTAGCCTCTAGACCTGTGAGTGAGTAAATTTCTGTTGTTTAACCTCCTCAGTCTCTGGTACTTTGTCATGGCAGCTCTAGGAAACTAATACAACTTTTTATGGCCTCCTTGTCTCAAGTTGAAAGTTCAATATTTGGCATCATAGCTAGGAAACCAAAATATCATCTACATTCCTTGTTGTAGTCTTTCTTCCCCATTCTCATTGCTAGTAATTTCCATATTTGGGTCTGTTTTCCGTGCCTTGTAAACAGAGCGTTACGCTCATTTCTGCTCTTACTGCTAATATACAGTAAATGTGCAGATACCGAATAGATTTTGGAGAAGTGCAGCATATAGTTGGCACATGTGTGTATGTGTGTGTATTCATGTAATTTATACTTTTTCTCTATTTTCTTCATTTGGGGTGAGCTAAGATTCTCTGCTTTTGTGACGAGTACTCCTGAATACTAATCCCTGAATTTAATTCACCAAAAATTGCCAAAAATAATAATAATATGGGGAAAGAGAGAGTGATAGAGGGAGAAGAACAAACAATCAGGCAAGGGCAGTACTGTGAATTATTAGGGTCTTATTAATAAGATTATGTTAGTCTAGAGGAAATGACCGTAAATATCATCAGTGAGCCCAGTTGGTCTTTACTGACTGCTAGACACATCCCTGAGTTCTGTTCTTAGTCCCCAACTGTATGATTACTACTGTCTGGAAGTATCATTTGAACAACTAAAGTCACTTAATGGAAAAGGAATATGTCTTTAGAGAGTCAACAGTAATTTTTCTATCTGATTAAAGAGGATTGTTGACTGTCTGGAAACCTCAGTTATATTTGTAAGCAGGAAAGCATTGGCTATTAAAAGTGGATGATGTAAAGAGATGAGCAGAAACTTTGGCGATAGGTATACCTGGATTTAATTCTCACTTCTACGGCTTGGTAGCTGGATAGCCTTAGGCAGGTTTCATACCTCCCTGAAATTCACTTAATTCAGTCTGTAAAATGGCATAATAACTTATTATAGCATCCTTTTAGGAATTTTAAATCAGTTCTTGAAATAAAAGTACACAATATATAGACAAGTATGGATTCCTCAATAGGTGTTTGATCTTTCATTTCTCCAGTATCCCACCCGCATCAAATAAAGAAAAATACTTTTTTAAAATATATGAATATTTCATTGTTCTAAAGTTAAAGCCATAAAAATAGAAATAATCAAATGGCCTACTATCATACCATTAGAAGAAAAAAAAAGTGTTCATCAGAGTTCCATATTAGAATACAAATTTTCCTTAGGGACCTGTTTATGTATGCTATTCTGCTCTTTACAATAAATAATTAAATTTAAAAGACTTAATTCTTCACTTTTAAGACCTTATTAGTTTACAAATTACATATTGACCTATGCTAAATTTTATACCGACCCATGCTAATGAATTCAGTACAGAAAACAAAAAACACTGCACTCAAGCAAACTACATATATATATATATATAACTTAAATGCATTTATATCCTACCATGTCTCATAAAGCATTGTGGTAACTCACCTGAATACAGACAATCAAATATAATGGCAAAAGCACTTAATATAAACAGGGCCAAGGAAACATAGACAGAAGATGAAGAAAAGATGAGGGAAATTTGAACAGGAGGAAGTGTAGTTAATCGAGTTGTATGTTTTGACCTTAAGATTCTCTGTGTGGGGACTTCCCTGGTGGCACAGTGGTTGGGAATCCTCCTGCCAGTGCAGGGGACATGGGTTCGGGCCCTGGTCTGGGAATATCCCACATGCCGCGGAGCAACTAAGCCCGTGCGCCACAACTACTGAGCCTGTGCTCTAGGGCCAATGAGCCACAACTACTGAAGCCGCGTGCCACAACTACTGAAACCCCAGCTCCTAGAGCCCATGCTCTGCAACGAGAGAAGCCACAGCAATGAGGAGCCCGCACACCACAATGTAGAGTAGCCCCCACTCGCCCCAACTAGAGAAAGCCCATGTGCAGCAACAAAGACCCAACACAGCCAAAAATAAATAAATTTATTTTAAAAAAAAAAAGATTGTGGATAAAACAACATGTAAATAATTGGTTACAAAGCCACGTTATTTGAAGGTGCCAGACTGCACATTAACAGTCTGACACAAAGGGACAGCACAGGAAAACTATTCAAAGATAAAGATTTTTAAATCTTTGCAGTTTGAAACCTTTTAGAGCAAGTGTAATGAGCTCGACACACATTTCAACACTCCACATGTTAATCACATGTTCAAAGCATGTCTCAAAGTCATTGGAAATAGTTGCTGTCTCTGTCTCTGATATGTAAAACAGATCTGTGATGTGTAAAACTCAGGAGGTATTGATATCCACTTTTTGGCATCTGAACAGGAAACAAAGTTGTTTCGCAGTGATAATAAAGAATGAAGTAAATGCAACAGTCAAATAAAAGACAAAGTACTGAGGGAATGTATTAAGAAAACGAATCCAACTAAATTCTGGTGACCTGGGGCCTACGGTTGTACACACTGCATGGAAATACCCCAGCCTAAATACTGGCATAGGAGGAAGGGTACTGCTAAGCCCATCACAGTATGATCCTTTTAAATGTCCCTTTCAAGGTTGTCTCCACTCAACACTGAGGATAGGAAATCTTCCCATCAGGCAGAAACACTGGCTGTGCAATGATTGACCAAGAAATTAACACACTAATGAATAAATGATGCTAATTTATTTCTATCCCTGAGAACGGGAAACAGCACACACTCTGTGTCAATGGTATGTCCTCTTTCCCACTTTTCTAAATGGTCAATTATGTTTTTCCCTTCATTGCTTTATATCATGTGTGGCAGGCATGATGGGAGATGGCTACCAATGGTTCTGTTATTGATTTCTACCTTCCTTTCACTGTGGCTAAAGAAGATACTTTGTATGATTTCAGTTTCTTAAAAATGTATTGGTACTTGTATTGTGGCGTAACATATGGTCTTTCCTGGAGAATGTTCCATGTGTACTTGAGAAAAATGTGTATTCTGCTGTTGTTGAGTGGAGTGATCTATATATGGCTGTTAGGTTTAGTTGGTTAAATGTGTTATTCAGTCCCCCTGCCTCTCTACTGATCTTCTGTCTAGATGTGTTATCCATTATTGAAAGCAAGGTATTGATCTCCAACTATTATTTTAGAACTATCTATTTCTTCCTTCAATTCTGTCAATGTCTGCTTCACATATTTGGGGGATGTTTGGTACATATATGTTTATAGTTGTTATATCTTCTTGATAGATTGAACTTGTTATCAACATATAGTGGCCTCCTTTTCCTCTTGTGATAGTTTTTGATTTAAAGTTTATTTTGTGTGATATTAACGTAGCCATCCATCCCAGATCTATCTTCCTTCCTTCCTTCCTTTCTTTTTCTCTCTCTCTTTCTTTCTTTTTGTTACTATTTGCATGGGATATTTTATTCTGTGCTTTAACTTTCAACTAACTTGTGTCTCTTGAAATCAAGTGAGTTTTTTGCGGGCAGCATATACTTGGATTATGGATGTTTTTAAAGTCCATTCTGCCAATATTTATCTTTTTTTTTTTTTTTTTTGTGGTACGCGGGCCTCTCACTGTTGTGGCCTCTCCCGTTGCGGAGCACAGGCTCCGGAAGCGCAGGCTCAGCGGCCATGGCTCACGGGCCCAGCCGCTCCGCGGCATGTGGGATCCTCCACGAACCCGTGTCCCCTGCATCAGCAGGCGGACTCTCAACCACTGCGCCACCAGGGAAGCCCGCCAATTTTTATCTTTTTATTGGAGAGCTTAATCCACTTACTTTTTCAAAAATTACTGATGAGGAAGAACTTAATTCTGTCTGTTTCCTGGTTGTTTTCTGTATGTCTTATGCATTTTTTGCCCCTCATTTACTCCATTACTGACTTCTTCTCTGCTTAGCTGATTTTGTTGTAGTGAACTCTTGATTCCTTTTTCATTTCTTTTTGCATATAGTCTATTGATATTTTCTTTGTGGTTATCAAGAAGATTACATTTACCCTTCTAAAGTTCAACCAGTATCATTTGAATTGTAACCAACTTCAATAGCACACAGAAACTCTGTTCCTCTACAGTTCCATTCCTCCTCCTTACATCATTGTTGTCACAAATTATACCTTTATGCTTTGTGAGCCCAATAACATGGATTTATGATTATTTTATGCATTTGTTTTTTCAATCATGTAAGAAATAAAAAGTAGAGTTACAAGCCAGTAGCACAATACTGGCTTTAGTATCTGCCCATATATTTATCTTTACTGGAGATTTCTATTTCTTTATACAGCTTCGAGTTGCTGTCTAGTGTCCTTTCATTTCAACCTGAAGGTTCAATTTAGCATTTGTCATAGGGCAGTGTTAGGAAGTTGTAAAACAAACGCCCTCAGCCTTTGTTCATCTGGGAATGTGTTAATTTCTCCCTAAGTTTTGAAACCAGTTTGGCCAAATATAGAATTCTTGGTGGACAGTTTTTTTCTTTCAGCACTTTAAATATGTCTGGCCTCTTGCCTCCATGGTTTCAGATAGGAAATTAGCTATGAATCTTTTTGAGGATCCCTGCTTTGTAACAAATTTGTTTTTTCTTTCTCCTTTGGGAGTAAAGATTCTTTCTCTGTCTTTTGGCATCTGAGAGTTTGATTATACTGTTTCTTGTTGTGGCGTTCCTTGAGTTTCTCTTAGTCCTGAAATCAGGCAAAGATTTACAGCAAGCAAACACATACTGAACCAGGGAAGAGGCAATTTGAAAATGGCAGGAAAGCTTTGTGGCATTTTTACTTGCCCTTGCCCCATCTACTCTTAGTGTAGTGATGGTCTTAAAGTGGTGGGGTCTTAATGCAGTGATAGTCTGAAAGTAGCAGCAGACCATTCGTAGTATGGGGCCCTCAATCCTGCTTCAGGAGGGAGCAGAAGAGCCCATACTCTCGGATTATTATGTGTATCTGTTCTAACCTGTCTGGGAGCTACCTGAAGGACTGACACAAGATGCTTATCTCTGTCTTAGCTAACCTGGAACACAGTCTGGAAAAGCAGCGGTCATTGCTCAAAAAAAGTGCAAGGTGAACTGACAAAGCACAGATGGCTGGGGCAGAAGACTGTGCATTGAAATA